>NC_054831.1:63709389-64009389 GCF_018345385.1 Vulpes lagopus
CTGTACTAGCGTTAGAGAGTCACAGTCATTCCCTATTCTCACCAACACCTGGAACTTGGGATTGTTCATCTTTTTTGTGTTAGTCCTTGTAGTAGATTCTACAAGGCTTTTTTTTTTTTTAAGGTTTTTATTTATTTATTCATGAGAGACACAGAGAGGCAGAGACATTGGCAGAGGGAGAAGCAGCTCCCTGAGGAAAGCCTGATGTGGGACTTGATTCCAGGACCCCGAGATCACAACCTGAGCCGAAGGCTGATGCTGAACCCCTGAGCCATCCAGGTGCCCCTCTACAAGGCTTTTTGAGCCCACCCTCTAGGGCTCCAGGTGCTGCTTCCTGCCCCAGTCACAGATTCCCACTTAGCTGTGGGTGCTGCTGCTCCCTCAAGGGACCAACTTCCTATGGGAGCCCCCTGCCCTTCTCAGGGCTGAACTGGGGTCCTTGTTCTGGCACCTGCAGTATCTGTGTGCATTTTTCCTTACTGCGTTTCTTGGTTTGTTTTTCCTGCCTTCTCCTCTGTAGGCAATGTTTGGTGGCAGGAATGAAGCGTGGGAAGAGGCTTCCACAGTGTCTACCATAGAGTCAAGAATTATGTGTTGAAGTGAAAGAATGAACAAATGAATCTTAAGACATTAGTACATTTTCTAATTGACAGGACTTACCCCCCATCAAAACACGCACTCAGCCATTCTTCAAGGAATGGATTTCTGCACGTCTTCTCTCCATGGGCACCTAGGAAGAAAGAAGTTTTCAAAAAAGCTAGTGATGCACCTGGCCCAGACTAGGATATGTAAAACTGAGTGGGCCTAATTTAGTAGGATTTACCCACTCTGTGCCCATCAGAGCCACTCGCTTGTTCAAAAGTATTTACCAAGTCTTAACCATGTGCAGGAACTTTTTCTAAGGGTTCCATGGCAGGGAATGGGGGACACGTGTGGAACAATCAGCAAAGCTGTGGAGAACAGGTATAACTGGGTAGATGGAGACACAAGGCAGAGTCCTTTCTGGTCAGAGTTCCTGCTCACAAAACTGAAAAGTGGACCTAAGCTGAGCCTGTTCAGGCAGTTAGGGTCTGGCTAGCGTGTGGTTAGAACACAGGGCCCCTTTGAGAGCTCTAATTGGAGGGGCCCATGAACAACTGGGGGAGGTTCCAGAATGCATGGAGGGGATTGAATTTTACCTACAGGCAGGGTGCTAGAGAGAGGGTGGGATCAGACTTTGTAACAGGGTAGTAAAGGGATGAGGTCAGTGTTTTAGAAAAAACTTCTCATAAGTATATGGAGGGAAAGGGCAGGGAGCCTGAACCACTTTCGACATTTGTACTAACCAGTGCTCGTTTTCTGGGCTCCTACATCTCCCAGAAATCTTTGCTCCCTTTAGCAGCTGACCTGGTGTCCACCCTTCAAGTCGTTTCCTCAGGACATTCCTGATACCCTAAATTTATTTCTGAGAATGTATGGTTTTCCAGAGTGGATGACTTTCTTTCTTCCTGGCCCCATCACCAATGGATCCAAGGTATTGTGTAACAAGGCTCGTTTCATTTGATCATGCTAGTTATCCATCAGACCAGACAGATTAACATTGGCATAGTGATTTGGAGTTGACTAGACACCTGGACATGTGACTCTCAGTGGGCATCTTATAAAACTATGAGTATGGCCATTAGAAACACTTCACGGGCCTTTGAGGAGAGGACCTATGCAAAGTTTTGCTCAGTGGCTTGCAGACACTTTGGCGTAAAAGGCAGGAGCCCCTGGGGCTAGGGATGGCAGTCATTCCAACTGAGATGAGAAATGGTGTCCTGTGCACCATCGCATTTTTAATCTGTCCTTGGGAGGCACAGGCTTCCTTTCCAAACCTGCCATATTCTCAGGGGATAGCCATCCTCAGATATCACACTAGGAAACCCCCAATTGAGGGTCCCATGTGTAGAATATGTGTAGAATATTCTTTGAAGACCCTAAGCCCTGAAGGCTACGTGGGCTTTACCGTGGGTTCAGAAAGAACAGCGTGCAGGGCAGCCCTGATGGCTCAGCAGTTTAGCACAGACTTCAGCCCAGGGCGTGATCCTGGAGACCTGGGGTTGAGTCCCACGTCGGGCTCCCTGCATGGAGCCTGCTTCTCCCTCTGCCTGTGTCTCTGCCTCTCTCTCTGTGTCTCTCATGAATAAATAAAATCTTTAAAAAAAAAAAAAAAACCCAGCATGCAGCTGGTGTGTGTGAGGGCAGCGACGTGCTTCTCCTACTTTGATGGTCATCACCATCATCTTTTGTACATGAACTGTTAGAGCAAATATCAAATGCTGTGAATTCAAATAAACTTCTGAGGATGCCTCATCCATGCAGGGACTCAGATTCCTCCATATGACCCTGTGTCTGGAGGGGCTGGGTGATGGGGACAGGTGAGGTTCCCAAGGGAGGTGGTGCAGCCTCACTCTTGGACCCCCACTCCTGACAAGTCTGTCTTCTCAACATTACTACTTTGTTTTTTACTTTCTGTTCTTCACTCAGAATGGAAAACCACTGGGCACCTTCTTCCTCTTTAAAGGTTATTGGGTCCTGCCCTCCTGCTGTGCCTCTGTAGCCGGTAGCCCTGCGTCACTTACTGGGCATCTGAGATACCATGTTAGCATGATGAAAACTTTATGATTTGCCTGCCTTGGTCTGCAACCTGAGCTCCTTCTTGGAAGCAGGTGGCCTCTCTGTTATGAATACATTGAAAAATTGAAAAGAAAGGAAGAAAGAGAAAGAAAGAAAGAAAGAAAGAAAGAAAGAAAGAAAGAAGAAAGAAAGAAAGAAAGAAAGAAAGAAAGAAAGAAAGAAAGAAAGAAAGAAAAGAAAGAAAGAAGGAAAGGAAGGAAGGAAGAAGAAAGAAAACGTTCCTGGTTTGTTGTTAGACCAGCTTCTTATTAGAAGCGTGGTCCCTGTTCTCGTTAAGTATATGCTAAGCCTGGAGCACCTGGGTGGCTCAGTGGTTGAGTATTTGCCTTTGGCTCAGGTCACGATCCCGGGGTCCTGGGATGGAGTCCTGCATCAGGCTCCCCTCAGGGAGGGAGCCTGCTTCTCCCTCTGCCTATGTCTCTGCCTCTCTCTTTCATAAATAAATAGATAAAATCTTAAAAAAAAAAAAGTATCTGCTAAGCCATGAAGGAGCCATGTGGAGAGTAATCTTCCTTCAGCATTTGTCAGAGGCAGCAATTGAAAAGTGTAAGTTGCCAGGTAAATGAATTAGCCAGCCAAGGGAGATATAAATACTGCTTGGGTGTGCCTATGGAAGGGTGTGTCCTCTGTGGAAGAAATCCCGGGAGCGGGGGGTGGGGGGGGTGGGGGGGTGGGGGGGATGGGTGGGGTGTACGGGTGCAAGCAGCTGTACCGACCTCCCTGCCTCCCCCGCCCTCCAAGGGCAGAACTGGCCTGGCAGTGGTGTGCTTATCTGGGAGGGTGTGTGTGGAGGAGTGACAACTGGCCAACCTGGGAAGGATCCATAGTAGTTAGTGGTGGGGGTATAAACACCAACAAGCTCCCGCCTGGCCCAGATATCTGAGGGAAGGGCTTCAGGGCGAAGCAAGAGCGTTTCCAAATGTGGTCTCCAAATGAAAACAGTACTTTCAATGACCTTGAATTAATTAGCATCATTTTTCTTGGGTCCCTCCCAAGTTTGGACAGAAAGAATCGAGAATAAGAGGGAAAGGAGAAGTAAGGGAGATCTGAGGAGAGATGGATGACAGGCAGGAATCAGCTATTTGTCAGGTAAATGAAAATCACTGGGTGACATGAGACCCCGGGGCCCCTAAGGCCCCAGCCTGGGGGGAGGTGGCAGTGTGGACCAGCCGTTGGGGGTATTAAGCCAACTGTCATTGGCTAGTCGAGAAAGAGCTGTTTGAATTTTGGCAGCTTGATAGACTTTTTAAAAACCTCTTTGCAAGGTTGATTTTGACATAAATCTCGAGCAAGCATAACATGTAAAACACCACCCAGGGCCATTACAGTTATGTTACGGTTTTATTTTCTCTTGCCAGCGGGATTTCTCTCGCCGCTGGTATTATATGTCCCTGCCAAAACCATATAAAAAGCAATCATGGAGAAAAGTTTCCAGTGCCAGCAGCCAATCCAGTTCTTTCCGCAATCTGGAGGCTATAAGGCAGGGCCTGGGGCCTGGGAGGATGTAGACGTGATAAGATGCTGAGTGCACCCCGGGACTGGCGGCCCCTGCTTCGGGGGGATGTGGATGCTTCCCATCATCACAGCTATAGCTAGAAAGAGACAGAAGTTGGTGGTTGTTTTTCAGTGACATTTATCTTCTCATCTGTCAGTTGTTTTCTGTCAACAAGGAGAAGCTGCTAAGAAACCAAACCAAACCCCGTGGTTCACAATAATCAATATGTACATTTGCACTTTGTACACACACTTACGCCAATACAAACCATGCTGCTTCCCCGCCTGCTTCTAAAATTAGGAACTATAGAGAGGGTCATGGGGGGGGAAATGGTTGTGTATAGTAATAGCTTTGATGAAATACACACACACACACACACACACACACACACACACACACACACCCTTCCTGCAGCGTTTATAGTAACCAAGCCTGTCCTGAGCTGACAGTCATATTTTTCTACTGTGGCATGGGCCATATATTCGGGACCATCCAGATAGATAAGATCCTGAAGTCCCCTGTGATTCCACTGTGTGAGGAAGCCTTTGTTTAGTGGGCGGCCGTGTTCACAGGACAATGGACTTCGAGCGATATATGCAAATGTGTCCTTTTCCCATTACTGGAAGTGACCTTTATGATTAGATTGGAATGGCAGCATCAATTCCTGGGTTAATATGACTTATTGGCCTAAAGGGAGGGAGCGTGTTCTGCTGGCAAGATTTAAAAACTAGGAATTAGATACATACGTCAAATTCGAACCTGCGCCAGAGCCACAGGATCCCCGTGTGATGCTAGAGAAGGCTTTCACCCTCACGTGCCTCATTTGCTATCTTTGGAAATCAGAGGAAACCCCCTTCCCAGGAATGTTATGAGCCTCTATTAAGAGTTCACATAAAAGTCGGAAGAGATGGCTTAAATAATATCAAGACCCATGAGGTCCCCCTGAGGACCTCTTCAGATTATTCTAAGCCCCAGGGCCATGGGCTGATTCAGCCCAGATTCAGAGATTTGTGTGTCAATAAAAATCATCATTAAATGGAGTTAAGAGTTATTGTTTATTGGAAAAACAGTCCTCTGGCAGCTAACTACAGAAAACACACAGAAGGTGATGTTTCTGGAAGAGTGGTATGGCCTCACCAAGCAAACTGCTCCCTCCAGCTGCGCCCAAGCCAGCTCTTCCTCCTACTTCAAGGGCAGGAGTTTGGCTATGCTAATAGCTCTTTCCATGCTCATCTTTGTTATTTATTTGCCCTGTGATACACTTAACATTTTGCAAATGCCTTAAAATAACTTGACCAGTGTCTCAAAGTCAACATGTATTAAGAACGGGGGAGAAAGACCATCTCAAAGCCAGCGGTGTGCTGACAAGTGCCTTGCGGTCACTGACAAAGCAGGCAGAGATGAATGTGGATACATTTTTCAGTGAGGCCGGGGTTTCAAAGGAAAAATCGTGATATCACTTAAAGGAAGAAAACACCCACTGTTGTTAGACTCCAGACACTGTGGATTAAAAAAAAAAAAATGAGACCAAGTTTGCAACTACATGAACATTTATACAGGTTACACTTAGTGTTTGCAAATAAAGAGCCATTTTAAAACTCCGTGAAAGTGTATTCATCAAACGAAGTTGACATCACCTTGTTAAAATATTGTTCCATGTGAAAGAAGCATTTGGCTGGGTTTCCCATCTGTGGGGTTAAAATGGTTAAGTATTTAATTGCTTAGAAAGTAATCCTATTATTTCAGATTTCATGCATAATGAATTCTTTTTCCTAACTTGAGGAACTATGGAGGGAAAGTGAGATTCTCTGGTAAGTTTATTTTTGAGAAAGCGCTTGACAGATGTTGTAACATCTGAGCAGCCTGGGTCTGGGAGAGGCTTTTAGCCACAGATTGGGGAGCAGGTATCAGAGGGTGAATATGTGAAACCCACGTGACCATCAAATGAGGTGATGTCTGCCTTTGGTTCCCAGCATGAAATCACCGTAAAAACATGACTTTTTCAGAAACAGGGCATAAATGAATACTTTGTTTCATTAAAGCCCCTAATATTTCTCCTAGGAAGTCATGCATTTATGGAAACATCTCAGCCCTAAGCATTTAAGAGTAAATTGTTGCATACTTCTGAGAAGTTTGGGGGAAACAGGGGGTGCCTTTATTTCACAATTTCTGACACAAATGACTAGACAAGAAAGTGATTAGAAGCAGAGGGGGAGAAAAGGACAGTTGGGTCAGAGGAGGTGTTGGGTGAATAGAGGAATTGCAAGCACCACCGAGCTCCCAGCACGAAACACAGTCGTCAATAAAGATCTGTTGTTTGGATGGATGACTGGATGGACCTAGTGAAAGGTTTTGTGATCACAAAAAAAGGTCAGTCAATGCTTTTTCTTGTAGAACCCACTCATGCCCCCAAATGATTGGGAAATGGGGACTCCTGATTAAGTTGATTAATATGCCCTAAATGAACCACTTAATTTCAAAAAAGTGTTCAAAGGCCTTAATAACATTCACACCACACAGACCAACCCAACCATGATTTATGTGATTCTTTGGTGAGTCATAAAGCCCTTTAGGATATTGCCCTGCCTGGGCATCATTTATCATTGTGCAGTTCAGCAAAAGCATTCTGTGAACTCTTGTTTTCAGATAACTTTGATTCTTGATAAATAGAAATGTATTTCACCTATGTTTTTATTCTTGCTTTTATTATGAAATGTGCTATTATCTAATCTTTGCTTGAAATTTTGACAAGAGAACTTTGCAGCAGTGGGGCCACCAGCATTGACCTTTGTTGATGGGTTTGACCTTTGCTAAGTGGGACTCTCAGTGGGCTGCTGGGGCCTCTGAGAAAGGGACCCTCTGGAAGTGAGAGGAATCTGCTGATTTAAGCCACAAGCAAAAAAAAACCCTGAAGTTTTAGAATTTGTGTCGTGGTTTCTCTTTGTGACCTTGACTATGTTTACAACGTATTGGGATTGATGTATTTTTTTCCTTATGCTTTTTAAACTTTTTCAGTGCTCTACAAAAATATTTTTAGGAAGTTTTCATTATTTTTTTTTTAATTTGGTAAAACAGATAAGGATCACTTACTCACAATATCCAAGAAACGAGGAATTACTCTGCCTTAATCTCCAGTCCTCTTTCTGCCTCAAAACAGAGAGCACGCTTATCAACATGTTTTCTCTGAATTTCTTGTCCAATACAGTTTTTTCTTCTTTTTTCCTGGGTTGCATCAAAGATCGGCTAAAGAATATTTCAATAGAGGGCCTGCTCCCCTTTTACCTGTAGAGAAAAATCGGGATGGAAGCCACCAGCCAGAGGAAGGTTTCAGGGAGATGTTGAACAGGGATCTAGATGGTAATGAGGCAGGGTAAAGGAGAAGAAAAATGCATCTAACGTGTTGTTAAGACAGCTTTAGAAAGCATTCTGGTCCCAATAGAAAACCTATCAGAGCTATGTGTATACCAGTTACTGCAAAGCCATTTCCTGTCCCTGGAGGTGAGAGCCTGTCACATCATCTGTCTGGGAGAAAATTGTCATTGGAAGATTGGTGTGTGTGGATGAATTGGTGGGCTAGGAGTCCTTACTCACCCATGTTTTCTCTCCCTTTCCTGCAGAGCCTGGGCTCCTGAGGCAGGCCCACTGGTTCTGTGAAGTCATAACTTTCACCTCACTGTGTTTTATTCTATAAATGTCTGAAAAGACACCATTTCATCTAGTGCACAGTCTGGTCCCTTCTGGTGAACCCATTTGTTCCTACTACTTTGTAATCTATTTTATTGTACCTACACATCAAATCCCAACCTTGATACATTGACTTTGCGCTGACATATGAAAGCAGACGTAGCTGACCTTGCTCTCAGGCACATATGATTATATAAGAAAGGGAATTTGAATGGAAGAAGGAATGAGAAGGAAGGGCAATTTTCATATAATTTGGTTCATTAATGGAAACCATTAGGGAAGAGTGGAAACTATGGTTGAAGCCAGAACATTGACGTGTCTCTTGCAGCCACACAGCATGTGTAATATTGTACTCATCTATCATCTTACATGATTGCATGGAAGTGGATCCAATTATTTCTCCTAATTAATAAATTATGAATATCTGATGAGTATGCATCTGATGAGTATCCTAAGTGGCCTGAGGGGCTTAAGCACCTACTATGTGCTAAGTCCTAGAACTAGTGCATAACAACATATATTATTTTAGTTCATCCCTAAAACCACCATGTGACTGCGTAGTATCACCTTTCTATAAATATGGAAGCAGAAACTCAGAAGCCTGCCTGAGCTTCATGCTGCAGATCTGGGATTCCTCCTCAGATCTGGATGATTTTAGAGTCTGTGCTCTTCTCAACGCTGGCATAGAAAAGAAGAACCTCAAGACTGTCCATGTGGAAGTGCAGGGCATGGTAGGAAGACATAAATACCTGCAGGCAGCATGTAAGCAAGGAACAGGGACCCAGATCCTTAGCATGATGGGCCTCAGGGGATGGGCCCACCTCCTCTGTAACCTTGGTCCTCACTGCTGCCATAATGTCAAGTTACCTTCCATGCTCGCCTGTTAAGTTCCTTTAGTTTGTTTACTTTTACATCATCAGTGGCTCACACAAAGCTTAACACATACCAGGAGTTCAATGCAATTTGTTCCATGAGAGCTTACGATGTAAATTCTGTACTATCAACTCCTAGAGGTTGCCTTTTCCATTTATCTAGGGATCTTATTTCTTGGCAGCATTTTCTCTGTCAGGGCTGCTTCCACAGGCGTCTGGGACACCCACTCCTAACAGCCTGACACAGCCTGCCCACATAGCCCGCTCCCTTCCTTTGTTCATTGTTGTGGTTGCTTCCTGCACAAACATCAGGGCTGCTGTTGACATGTGATTCACACGTTTCAATTGTTTTTGCCCCTGTGAGAGTTCTGGTTGGGGGAATAATAAATACATGAAAATGAGTGAGGAAATAAAAATGAGAAAGAAGGCAGGGGAGGGTGTTCAACATCCTATATTTTACAAGTAAAGTTATAAATGCTGAATCAACATTCGCTCAAAGTATAATGAGAAGGTGAGTGTACATCTGGTACCACAACAGACCTCTGTGATTCAGGTCAGCCATGAGAAGGCCCAGCCAGTCAGCGTGGAGCTGTTAGCATGCATGCAGTCTGCACAAGCAAGCTGAGAATGGGGAGGTGAGAAGATGAAGGTGAAATTCCAACTTTCCCTGTAAACACAAAGGCTTTAAAAGCTGCCATGCATTACCCTACTGCCTGATCTTGGGTAGCAATATCTAGGGACACAGCCACCATAACAAAGAAGAAAGGCCCATGTGCTTGGACTGCTTTGGTGACATTTCCATTCCCACTGTTTTCTGTTGAGTCCCCTTTGGAGCATAGACCTGACCACTTCCCTGACTCCAGAGGAGGCTCAGGGAAACCAAAACTTTAATCAGTCTAAGAACGAGTTGTCTATGCCCCACTTAGAGGAGGTTGTAGTGAAATACAAGTAGAAGTGGTCCATCTGGGGGACACCTATGTGGCTCAGTGGTTGAGCGTCTGCCTTCGGCTCAGGTCGTGATCCTGGGGTCCTGGGATTGAGTCCCACATTAGTCTCCCTGCAGGAAGCCTGCTTCTCCCTCTGCCTGTGTCTCTGCCTCTCTCTCTGTATCTCTCATGAATAAAAAGAATCTTTTAAAAAAGGAAGTGGGTACCCTCACAGTGAGCCTGGAAAGATCATCTGTGAGTTATCCTGGTATATTGTTACTTATTGTGTTATCTATTAGCTACTTAAAATGGCAAACAGTTCTTAATGGACAGTTTCTGTGGGTCTGGAATCTAGGAGTAGCTTAGCTAAACGTCTCTGCCTAAAGGTCTCTTGTGAAGCTACAATGAAGCTCTCAGCCCTGGGTCTCACCTGAAGGCTCAGTTGACGGAGGACCTACATGGTTTTTGGCAGGTTGAAGGAAGGTCCTCATTGGCTGTTGGTAAGCGATATCGCTTCCTTGCCAAGCGGGCCTCTGCTTGCCACATGACAGCTGGATTCCATCAGTGGGTGCAAGCAAGAGAGCAAGAGAGGGTGAGGAAGATGGAAGCCAGAGTCTTTTTGTAACCTAATCTTGGAAGTGACATCTCATCATTTTTGCCACATTCTATTTGTTAGGAGTGAGTCACTGCTCCAGTTTACACTTGAGGGGACGTGATTAAACAAAGATATGAATAGCAGGAGAGGATCACTGGAAGCTGCCTCTCAGGCCTGATAAAATGATTAGACTTTACAGATACAGAAGAAAATTATTCAGGCAAGTCACCCTTCAAATATCAAAGCTATTGAGAAACAGTCCCGAGTGTGCAAGAACTCAGGGAGTACCACACACAGGTGCTTTTCCTAAGGAATCTATCAGAGCAGGCATATTAGCCAAGGTTCTCCAGAGAAGCAGAGCCAATAGGATGCTATGTATGGGAAGAGACTTGTGTAAGGAGTTGGTTCACACAATTACGGAGACTGAGAAGGGCCATGATCTGCCATTTGCAAGCTGCAGACCCAGGAAAGCCAGTATGAGTCTACAGGCTTGAGAACCAGTAGTGCCTTGGGCAGGAGATTAACGCCCCAACTCAAGTGACCAGGCAGGAAGGGCTGGATTCTTCCTTCCGGTTTTGTTTTTGTCAGGACCTCAACATATTGGATGATGCTCTCCTACACTGGGAGGTGAGGAGGAACAAACTGCTTTACTGAATCCACTGATTCAAGCAGCAATTTCATACAGAGATACCCTCACAGACACACCTAGAAATGTTTAGCCATGTGTCTGCACATAATGTGATCCAGCTAAATTGACACATAAAATTAACTCTAACATAGCAAGGCTCAGCAAACTGCACATCATTTTTTTTTTTTTTTTTTGTATTGGAACATAGCCACATCCATCCATTTATGTATAGTCTATGGCTGCTTTTGCACTACAGCAGCAGACTGAGTAATTCTGACAGATTCCCACCAAGCCTAAAATATTTACTGTCTGGTTCCTCAGTGAGAAAGCTCGTCTACCTTCGTACTACGGGATGGACTTTATCCGTTTGAGATGGCTGGGGAGACTGGCAAAAAGACAGATGGCGAACATTTCCTATAATAATAGCGCCTAGGCTAAAACAAGGGTGTAATTATGGGTAAAGAATAATATAGAAACATGAAATGTTCTGAAGAAGTACAGAAAATGTAACTTAAAATAGTAAGAGAAGAGAGGAGGAGAGGAAAGAGACGGAGACCGTAAGGTTGCAGCGCCCACGACCGGAGTCAGAGGAGGTCTATTAAGAGAGTGAGAGTGCGCCTGCGCCGTGGGCCCTTGGTGCGTCAGGACGCGGGGTCAAGGGTCAGAAGCCAAGATGGCGGCCAGGACGTGCTGCCGGCTGCTGGGCCGGAGCCGCCTCAAGGGCCCCGAGTATCCCGGGCTAACGGGCATTTCCCGGTGTGGTGTTCGTCCATGGAGGCGGGGGGGGGGGGGGGGGGGCGGGGGGGGCAGTCAGGTCACGGAGACTGGCCAGGTGGATGATGTTAAAGACTACAAGAAAATTCCATCTGTAGGTCATCCCAATGAGGTGAGTGAAAACTTTGATACTGATTTGACAGCAGAGTAACTCTAGGGTGAAGTCGAGAGGTCACGGGCATGTGACCTACACAATTTTTTTTTTTTTTAAAGATTTTACTTATTTATTCATGAGAGACACACAGAGAGAGAGGCAGAGACACAGGCAGAGAGAGAAGCAGGCTCCACGCAGGGAGCCCGACGTGGGCCTGGATCCAGCGACTCCAGGATCGCTCCCTGGGCTGAAGGCGGCGCTAAACCGCTGAGCCACATGGGCTGCCCCACAATTTTTTTTTTTTTTAAAGAAATAAGATTTCAGATATTTCAAGGGCAATGGCATTAATGTAAATGGGTTCTTTGCGGAACCAGCTGTGCAGATGGAGAGATTAGAACACATGCGCCCATACGCACGTGCACACAGAGCAGAGGGTAAACAACTGTCCTTTTAAGGGAAGGAATTCTCAAGTATGCCACTCTATTTATTTTTAAAATATTTATTATTTATTTATTTATTCCCGAGAGACACACAGAGGGAGGCAGAGACACAGGCAGAGGGAGAAGCAGGCTCCCTGTGGGGAGCTGGATGCAGGACTGGATCCCAGGACCCCGGGGTCATACCCTGAGCCAAAGGCAGACGCTCAACCACAGAGCCACCCACGTGTCCCCCGTTAAGGATGCCACTTTAGATGGCAGTGATGCTCTTGGCTGCTGTAGAGTGACTATAAACTTGAACAAAGAAACAAAAACTGGGGCATGCAGGTATCGAGGACGCCACATACACCATCACTAGAGTGACTTGTGCACTCTTGGCCTTAGGAAGCTTTGGCTGTATATCAGTATATCAAACACTGCTTCCTGGTAGTAGAGAATATACCTTCTCTTAAAGACCATGTGAACATTCCTGAAAAGGGATCGATCATATATTAGGGCACAGAGAAATCACTAGCAGGTTTCATTAAAGTGAAATATTACTAATAGTTTCTGAACGCAATACAGTGAAGTTAGAAATGAAAAACAAAACTAAAAACAAAAGAACACTTCCACCTGGAAATTTTTTTAAATTTCTATTAAACGACACTTGGGTTATAAGGGAAATATACACAAAAATTACACACTTTCTGAAAAGTGATAATGAAAGGCTATAAATCAAGAATATACATATATAACTTTTATATAGTTACATATTTAAAATGTCTCTATGTAAGAAGCAGTGATCATTAAAAAATTTGTAGCCCTAGACACCTCTGTCAAATAATATTAAAAATTGAAAATAAATGAATTAGATCCCTAATTTGAAAATCTAGAAGAAAGAACAATAAAGCCAAAAGAAAATACACAAAGATAGCAGAGGTAAATGCAGAAATTAAGGAGATTGGAAACAGAAAAATAGTAGATGAAATCCATTAATCAAAATTCTGTTTCTTGGAAAAGATGTTAAAAATAGACCACCAGCTAATTTGATCAAAAAGGAGATGTGATGGCAGAAGCAGAGTTGGAGAGAGAAATTTGAAAATACTACACTCTTGGCTTTAAAAATGAAAGAAGGAGCCACAAGCCCATAATATAGGCAAACTGTAGATGCCAGAGAAGGCAAGAGAATGGATTTTCCCCTAGGGCATCTGGAAGGAATACAGCCCTTCTCTTGGGTATATACTAGGAGTGTAATACCCGAGTCATATGGTAACCTGTGTTGAACCAGGTGAGATATTGCCAGACTGTGTTCATACCATTTTACATTTCCACCCCAACTGAGCTTCCAGTTCCTCCATATCTTCTCCAATATTTGCTATCTTCTGCCTTTTTGATGATAGCTAGCCTAGGGGACGTAATGTGCTTTACGGCTTTCATTTGCATTTTCCCTAATCACTGAAGATGTTGAGCATCTTTCCATGTACTTATTAACCATTTATGTATCTTCCTTGGAGAAACACCTATTCAAATTCGCTCCTCATTCTAAAATTTGTCTCTTATTATCGAGTTGTAACAGTTCTTTATGAATTCTGGATAGAAGTCTTGTTCCTTTGTTTGGAACATCTTTTCCTGATTGTTCATTGTCCTTGACTCTGTGGTTATTCATGCATTAGGCAAAGCAGGCACCTCTCCTGCTTCATGGACTGACTTTGTACAGACGAGCCTAGTCATTCAGCCCAGTTAGAGATTGTGGGGACCTTCATCAAGTCTTTCCCTCCTCAGGGAGAGGCAGGTGGCTGTCATTTTTGTCTCCTGCTCTTTGCAGGGGTGTCGGGGGTGAGGGGTGCTATGGTACACATCAGTTCAAACCACCATCTCTGTTCTCCCCCAGGCAACCAGACTGTGCCAACCAGTCAAGAGATTCAAAATGGGTTAGACTGTTGCTGGCTCTTTGGGCAGCCCTGGAGAAATTGGGGTGGTGGCTATAAAAATAAACTCTTTTCCTCCCTAGAGGCAGCTGACAACTGACAGGGATTTTCCATCCACTCACTCTGTACCGGGCAGGGGGAGGGTCGACGGCATCTACCAGCCTGAGCTGCTGTGTCTGTTTTTCCCCAGGCAGCTAACGGTGACAGAGCTGTCAGAGCTCCAAGACTGGCAAGATAAAAGCCAGTGTTCTGGGGAGACCTCTTGGAAAAGGTGGGGTGCTGGATGTATAGACCAGCCTCTTCCTTTCTTCAGGGACACTCTTCCTGTTCGTGTGGTGCTCAGCCGGGTGCAGGGACTCCGGGTGTCCTGAACCTCCTTGCTGACTTCAGTGAGTCCAGTTTTGTGTTCTCTCAGGAGCCTTTCAGTTCATTTCTGGATTTCTCATGAAGAGACTGAAGTGTTGCTGAATTGCTGTGTTTGTTGGGGGAAGGAGGGTCCAGGGCTTCCAACTCCACTATCTTGCTGACATCAGCCTCATTTCAGCTTGAAGGACTTCGTTTGTTTATGTAGGGAGGAGGGTCTGCCAGTGACAAATTTTCTGTTTTTGTTTATCTGGAAATAGGATAAGAGAAAATACGAGAAGTTCACTTCTTCCCAAGATCCAGTTGTTTTCTTGAATGAAAGTTCCTCAGATTGCTTGCTGCAAGGTTTTGGCTAATATCCAGAGTTCTGAAAAAATTGATGACAACAATTGTTGCTAGTGTTCTGATTACTTTCATGGAGAAGTGGATTTGCAGAGGGTTTTGTTCCACCATTCGCTTTCCCCGTGTTACTGAAAAAGATCTAGAAGATATGTATGAGTCAGGGTTCTGCCAGAAAAACACAACCAGCAAAAGCTATATATTAAGTGATTTATTGCAAGGCATTGGTTTATGTGATTGTGAGGGCTTAGTAGGTTAAGTTGAAAAAACACAGGGCAGGCTGTTGGGAAGGGTGGGCTGGAACTCTCAGGCATGAAGCTGAGCTGCTGTCCACAGGTAGAATTTCTTCTTCTGGAAAACCCCAGTCCTGCTCGTAAGGCCTTACTGAATCAGGCCCACCCAGATCATCTACATGAATCTTTCTTAGTCAACATAAATTGATCATAGACTTGAATTGCATCTACAAACTAGCTTCCCAGCAACACCAAGACTAGTGTTTGACTGAATATTTTCATGGGGTCTCTGGGGAAACCAAGCCAACCATGCCTGTCCAAATCCCATGTAGTACCAAGTTATAGTGTCAGTTTGACTCCATATGCATTAAAAGGGAGCAAATTAGGGACCTGCGATATTTTGGGAAACTTAATGAGTGATGTGATATAGTGCAAAGAACACTTACTGCAGTGTAAAGAGCACCTAGACCAGCTGGTTGAAGACTTGGCCCTGTGACTTAACTTACCTCTGAGAATTGATCAACCTGTCTGAGCCTTGGGCTTCTCAACTGTGAAAGGAGAATAGTAAAAATGAAACCATGTATATGAGATTTAAGTGAAACAGATGTGGAGGAAAATGCTTTAGAAACTGTAAAAGCACAACATAGACCGCTAAGTTTTTTTTGGACAAATTTTGTCAAAATTAAATTTTATCACCCTGATGCCTTAAAAGCCTTTGTTTATAACATCATCTAGAGGACCAAAAGCCAAGAGCACCAGTCCATCCATGGCACATATATCCCACTCCTCCCTACATGGGAACAGTGGATATGTTTCCAGTCAGCAAATCCCAAATGTCCCTTAGTCTGTTTGGTCCACTAGAGCTGTGATCAATACATACAGTTTATTTGTATATTTTAGTATTTTTGCTGCTGCTTATTTTTGGCAAAAAGAGGCAGTGCTGTATTTATGACATTTTGTTTAATTAAAAGCTAAATTCCTAAGCCATGTAGGAAAATACTAAAAGAAACAAATGTAGGATTCATAGTTAAACATTCACTGTTTGGTTTTGGGAGCCTTGTGCTTCACAGTATGAAGATCATCTGCTTTGTGCGCCCTGTAGTGTGTCTGCATTCATTGCAATCACACAGTCTATTCATTCTGTGACTATTTACTTATTTTTAGAAACTTAGAAAAAGCTGTTAATTTTCAGTAAATCAACCTTACAATCTGGACAGAACGTAGGAGTGGAGTAGGGTGGAAGGATGAGCTCTATTCTCAGAATTTGAATGGAAAACTCCCTTGTTTTGCCTGGTCAAACTTTGGTTTGGAGATGTGTAAGCACAGCCAAAGCAGAAAGAAGCTCCCTTCTGGAATTTTGGGGGAAAATATCGGATGCCATCTAAGGCACAGAATCCACAGGCTAATGAGCTCTTCACCCCTAGACTACCAGGAAGCTTGAAGGGGGAGAAACATTAGGTAAACACAGTCCCACCAAATTATTCTATTTTAGTATTATCATCTTTGGTAAAATAGCACATATTAGATGCCACAGAATCCTTAACTAATACTCTCTGAGGCCAAATAAAGTTTTTAAACTTTTTAAAACTACATTTAAAATGTAGAAAAACTACATTTTTCTGTATATGAGTATATTAAAATTGTTAAAATGTCACATGTTGAAGAACTCAGTCATCTGTTTTTATAGGACTTTAACAAAGTGACTGAATGACTGAAAGTTACGCCCCTTCTGTAAATGGATTTCTTAGATAGTCAACTTCACTGGTGACTGTGATGGTAATGTAAGATGACCATAGTGATTTACTCAAAAACAAACTCACAAGGCACTAATAACTTCAGTAAAAACTGAGGGCAGTGAAGAAGTTGCAACAACTTTAGTAAAAGAATGAAAGAAATCTCAACAACTCTAGGTAAAGAGGAAGATCTCTGTGGATAATAGAGCAATTGTAGCTGAAGTCCGTGGTTTTGCAGAAACCACTTCGTGGTACCAAAATGAGGCTCTATTTCAGGGGTCAGCAAGCTTTCTCTGAAAAGGGCTAGAGTAAATGTTTTAGGCTTTCTGGTCTCAGTCACAACTACTCATTTGGCCACTGTGGCTTGAAAGCAGCAGTAGAAAATATGCAAATGGGTGTAGCTGTTTCAGTAAAACTTTATTTACAAAAATCACATGGGAGGCTGGATTTGGCCCTCAGGCTGTGGTTGCTGACTGCTGCTCTAATCGGTAGGAAGCTACCTTGTTTGTATGTTTTAAGTATAGAAAAGGGAGGTGAGGAGAGGCAGACAGAGAAAGAAGCATATTACAAAAAGTATTTAAAACCAGTGATTCATTTAGGCGGAGAGAGTAGCCACTTAAGACAGTGTTTTCCAAACCAGCCATTCATCAGAAGTGAGACCCTTTGATTTAAAAAGTCAATTGACAGAAAAAGCTGTTGGACTAAGAGAAAATGATAGCAATGGAATAATACAGATTAAAAATCTCATAAAATGGACTGTGTAGAACATTTGTTATAAAATCCAGGAGGCTTCATGCCAGCTCTCAAAACACAGCTGAAGGGCTTAGGGAGAGAGGAGCGCTCACGAAGGAAGGGTGGTGGTGAGGTCTTGGGAGTCCCCAGAGGGTCCGAGGTCGTGGTTCAAGCCTTCAACCTTCAATCCTGAGCTGCCACAGGGGGCCAGCCCTGGCTTTGCTGCGAACTGTCACGTGACCTGAGACGAATCACTTACCTTCTGGGGGCCAAACTTTCCTTATCTGTGACACCTCTTTCAGCGAGAAGTATGGGATTCTTGTCACACTGGATTCTGAGAAATCCTAACCTCTTGTCCCTTCTCTTAAGAAGTTAAACTAAACACAAGTGTTTGAGAGTGAGAGAAAATTACAGACTGTGGCATTTAACTGCCCTTTGGCAGGATTTTCACTGAATCACAAAAACAGGACTAAACCTTCTGAAGGGTATTCAGTTCAGATGAAGAGGTACCCCTCTGTACTCTTTAGGGGGCTTCTTTTTACCAAAGAACTTTCAATAATCACTCTAAGTAACTTATCAACTCTACTTTTCCGGAGATGCTTCCCTGGTCTTTAGGGCCTCTTTGCCAGGAGTGCCCCCTTGATATGCCAGCCGTGTAAAGAAAGCATTTCGGTCAGTGTGTGATCAGGGGCCTGAGTGAATGCTGCTGTGCAAGTCATTCCTCTGGATAGGGATCCAATTTGCATGGCCTGCAGTGTGTTTCTGCCTTTTAGGGAGAATCACTTTGATATTTTTAACATAGCAGCTCCAGATAACGTGGCTGGAGCTGAATAAAATGCTGTTTGAGAAGATGAGGAAGGAAGAGAAGGGGAGTGTTATTTTGAGAACTGGAAGAAGGCTTTTATGTACAGTATAGACCATGACTGCTGACTTTGTACTAATTAAACAGTCCGTGTACATGGTGGCTGGGGCTTGCAGAGTCCACTGATTTTTAAGAACTCCTAGGTTTAATTCCATGTTCCATCTCTTGGCATGGCCTTCTGTTCACTGCACCACTGCATTATATCCATTTTATACATTACCACTTCATTATCCACAACTTAGTCTCTTTGCATTCAACCCGTAATCACTTATTTCTGAAAGCGTTGAATCAAGGATTAATGCTTCACATCAGCCTTTGTCCTTCTATGAATTAGCAATAACCATTTTTCTGGGACCAATGTGAATTCAGTCTAGGAAATTAAATCACTGCTGTGTGCGCAATGAAACAGAGCTCACGGGAATAGTGGGACTAAGGGGCACAGCACCCAAACACCTTTCATCACTGATACAGTTAAAAAAAAAAGGAGGAACCTAATAAAAGCTGTAGTACAGTTTTAAGCATTGCTAGGTGGTCACGAAATATAGAAATACCACAATCAATGTGGCAGGTTATCTTGAAAAGGACCTGAAGGGTGCCTGGGCTGGCAGGCCTTGGAAGGACTGCATCTCTGGGACTGCCGAAAAGTAGAGGAAGGAGCGACGGGAAGTCAGATGGAAAGTTCTAGCTCGGGTTACAGACTGGTGTGACTGTAACAGCACAGTGAAGGAGCCAGTGCTGTTTGAGGCGGTGTGTGTCTTATGTATTCCTGTGCAACGCAGTTCAGCTAGGTGCAGTTTTCTGTGTTCATCTACTGTTCCTGATGGACCGAGGTGTACAGAAGTAAACAGGGAAAGTACATTATGCTCAGATCATTCCCTCTTACATCAATTGCATTAGAACAGCTATGCATTTTCAAAACAAGTGCTCTAGCCGAACTGACCATGTTTGCTAACCTGGCACCAAGGACGGTAGAATGCACTAAGAAAGCCTTCCATCCGTCAGTGGTAGTCCAATAAAGTTTCAAGAGATGCTGACACAGAACTGTGGTTGGTAAAAATTAAAAAATAAAACGATATACTTCACAGGGTATTCACTGGAGAGATTTCTTTTCTCTGCCTGTCCGTCTTGCAGCAAGTCCATTTTGGTGTTGAAGTTTCTATTCTTTACTAATCAAAGAATTCACAGGTTGAAGGCAAAGCTCCTGAGAATGAAAAGATTCAATTTCACCTTGCCTTCTTCAAGGAGCAGCTAAAGGTAGTCTTAGTACCGAGTACTTAAAATTTATTTGCCACAGAGAAACACAATCGAGAGAGAGGAATGAAGGATCCACCTTGTGAGTCATCAAAGTGCTTTATTTTGTAAAGCCTGGCTCATGACTGGAGTGTATTGTTAGCACTAGGAGATACAAGGCAAACTTCCTTACTCTGTCCAAATAGTTTATCGACAGAACTGAATGACAGAGACTGTTACAGATAAAAATAAAGCATTTTGTAAACTTCTAAAAGCATACAGAGACTGGCCACAAAGTAGTTACTCAAATAATGTATGTGTACCTTATCTTTACTTCAGGGTCTCACTTTTGTAGTCTTGAGTCAAAGAAACCACAGTTGAACTTCAGAACACTGAAACTGACTTGATGCCAGAATGAATGGTGTGTGTGTGTGTGTGTGTGTGTGAGTGGGCAAATCACAGTCTTAACTAATTTTAAATGCATAAGATACAGATTTGGACAACCACGTCACAGTGGCAGTAACATCATCTACTGTGGCTAACAAACCTGGGTGGTCAGTAACTCGTGGTAGAATGGTGTTGCCGCTGGCTTCCAGAGATCCTGATTTGCTATCACCTCATGTTTTCTGAAGTAAACCAATGCAACAGTGGGCATTATCGCAGTACTGATAAGCCCTGAAGTAAAGTTCTTGGAAGAGGCAGTACGGCAGGGGGTATTTGTTGAGTTATAAGTAATCACTGAAGGGTAGGTTTTTTTTTTTTCTTTTTTGAAACTGCCTACAAAAATCATCTCATGTTTTAAACAAAGAATTTCAAAGGCACAGCTTTAGCACAGTGTATAAGTTGATAACCTACTCTAAGCAAGTCTAATATTTTAGCTTGACGCCTTTCAGAAAATGCCAGAAAGTTGGTAAATACATGATCGATGTTGGAAATTTATAAACTGATTAAAAACACAATCAGCACAGTTTAGGGCAATGAGCTTACATAACCAGATTTGGGTTAAACATGTTTTTAAAAAATCATCAGGTTGATAAATGTACATCTGGAAGAAACAAAACAACCCTTTTCCTTTTATTGTAGAAGGCTGCCTACCATGTACTTTGAATAAAACATTCACCCAAAAACAGGACTGCAGGATACATTTCAAAATATGACAAACATTATTTCACCTACACTGTAAAATGACTTTACATGTAAACTTCAAAAATCACATGCTGTACATTAAATTTTTAGATTCAAAAATATCCCTGTTTTCCTAATAATGTAAACAGTAAAATTGAGGGTTTCAGTTCAAGGGATAATTCATAACAAAATACCACTGTTTAACCAATGGTGAAACAGAAACATCTTAGAATTCAGATTTGCCATCGTTAACAAAGAGAATTCAGAGTTCTAATGCTTCGCTCACCTTCCCACAGTAGGAGATGTAGATAACATTGCCCAAAACTATGCACTTTTCAGGTAAGCTTTATTTTTATTTTGTAGCATTAATTCCTATATTGCAACATAAGAGTGTAACAGTGAAGAAGCTCCAGGCAAGAAAAGAGAATTAAGCAGTTTTCCTGGACATACTTATTGAGGTGAGAATGTACAGACAAGAGTCACTAGGGGCATCAGCTTCTTGCTGGAGGAGGGGCATTCGTCCCCAGACGCTGGGGTCCCAACACTGTGATGCGGACAGAACCCCAAACTGGGGCATGCTGGAGATGCCAGCACTCCTCTGTGTGCAGTGCCGGGGGCTCGGGGTACAACTATTAAGGAGTGTCCGCGTGCGGGGTAGAAATGTAACATTCGCAGTAAGTCTTTTTCTTTTAATCACCATCATTATTATCATCATTATTATTATCTTCATTATTATTATGAATACTATCACATCTTTCGACTCCAGAAAATAAACTGATCCACAGTTTATTGCGTGACGCCAACATGGTTGGTCTGACATGCATTTCCTTCACCCCCTCCCCCCACATGTGCTCATCCATCCGTCCATCCATCCACAGCAGGAATCAGAGGCTTGTTGCCCAAACGCACTCTGACTGAAGCTGATCGGCTTTCATTAATTAATTTTTAATACACACGCATACGCGCGTGCGCACGCACGCACAGACACACACACGTGCGCGGCACACACACACGTGTCAGAAATAGCTAGAACGATGCTGGGAAATATCAGGTAGCTGTTAAAGCGAGTAGCCTCCAAATCAGTCATCTTGGCCTGAAGATGTAAACGAGGAGGTGTGCTTCACTGAGTTTGGTTTTCATGTTTCCTACACCGAAGCCACCTCTCTCTCCTTCCCGGGCTCATGTCCGTCCAAGGCCATGTGGGAGGTTACGTCAAGATGTGGCCAATAAAGTCCAAAAAGCGCTTTGAATACTGTTCTGGGTTCACGGTCGAGATCTCTGCACCAGCCTAGGCAGATGTCAAGGAGAAGAATATCGATATAATTACTACTTAGTATCTGTAGCAATTTCCAATGGCAGCTAAATACAAAGCTGATCATTTTTCAATCTCTGCCTCTGTTCTTAAAGCATAAAATATTTTGGACATTGTGTCTGAATAATCAAGGTTCTCAGGAATCTCTGTGAAGATGAGGTAAAGACTCAGAGTAATGACAGATGCTGTGATCACACTGTGACTGCAGCAACTTAAAAAGTGACCTAGCCATGTTTGGGATGTTCCTATTGCACAGTGGACTCTGTGGCCTACGTTCAGAAGCCATGTCAAACAACATTTCTGTTTTTCAGGAGAGCACATTGGAGATACCTTAATAGCAACATTTGGCTAAAGGAAAATCCCAGTGACAATGACATAGGATGGTGTTTCTTCTTCAGGATCCAGGCAAGTGGTTGAGTGCTCTAGAGAGGGGTGAGGGCAGCGGCAGTAGGGCCCGTGTCAGCTGGCACAATGGCCAGGTGAGAGACACATCAGGCTGCTGACGGCACCTCCCCCAGAGGGCCAGGGGCTGGCTTCTCAGCACGGGCACAGGGGTCCCACTGTTCCCCTGCACAGAGACCTGCTTGGAGCAAGGAGGGGGTGCTCAGTGGGGGATTTCCTATTACGAGAGGCAGCACTGGCGACCAGACTCAAGGTATATAGTTACTGCCGGTTTCCTGAGCTGCCAAGGCCAAGACCAGTTTTACTAAGTCACCAGGTGTTATTTTTAGACCCAGACTCACCGGGGAACCTGTGATTTCCAAGCTTGGCCGGGGCCCCTGGGATCTCCACAGAGGAGCCCAGGCCTTGAAGGCAGAGAAGAGGTGCCAGTGGCAGCTCAACACAACATCCTTTGCTAAGCGGAATGTGTGGCTCCTGCAGAAAGCCCAGTTTTAGGCCACGTGGCATGTGTTGGAGCTGAGCTGGTGTCTGACGGTGGAGACGAATGAGGAGCCATGCTCCAGCCAACGTGTAGCTGCACGTGGTTTGTGGCATTTTGGGGCACTTAGGGCAGGGACAGCACAGAGTGCCTCCCCCCAGGTGGCTTGTTGGCCTCACACATCCTTTGCAAACCCTATTGGCAAGGTGGCGGGTCCCCTTCACCAGCTAGGGCCCACAAGCTCCAAAGTGTTTTCTCAAGGTTACACAACCAGGAGAGCTAATGTAAGGATCATGGTGATTTGGACCCAGTTCTGTCCTTCCTGTATACCCACAGTTCTTAATCAGAGGAGAGCATCAGAATTACTACAGAGCCTTTTAGAGAACCATTCCCACCTACCACCCCGCCACTCCTGCCTCTGGAACTGGACTCGGATCAGGGAAGGGGGATGTGCATTGGGCATGCACACATTTTAACAAATGCGACTCTGAAGGTTGCGACGCCAGCGGCTGGGTGAGAGCTAGCGGTGCCCTCCTCTCTTACTCATACAGGATTTCCAACACTTGTTGTGGGTTGCCTGAGGTGTTAGTCCCTGCTTTGCACACAGTAGGAATACCATAAATAGTGGCTGCTGATGTAACTGTGTCTTTGGAAAATTGAATATGGTTTTAGGCTGGTTCCTTCCCTTGCTGGGAGGACAGCATGTTTGATTTTAAAAATACAGAAAAGGGGTCTCGAATAGAGGTTGAGGTTCCAGTGTGTCTTGCTTGGTTGTACACACTACTGAGGAGGCACCTCTCCTTCCAGTGTGAACAAGGCAAGGTCCAGGTTCATCTCTATGGGATGGGGTCTCTGGCTTTTTTAGCAACACCTGGAAAGCCAAAACAAGTCTCTACGATACAAGCATAATGGATATTCACAACTGGTGAAGTTCAGCCAGGCAGGTGGGATCTGCTGGTAGGGGAGGGGGATGGGACTAGCATGGAATGGGGGGCTGGGCTTGGTTCTGGGGAGCAGTCCCATTTCTACCATCTTCTAGACCTGGGCTTTCTCCCTCAGTTTTTTTCAACTGATAAACAGGGATACACTAGTACCCTTCACAGGCTTGTCATGGGCAATTCAACAAGTCAACATGTGCCTAGAATAGTGATAATTTAGAACAAGCACAATAAAGGTGAAGAATTCATGTTATTAAACTTAGATCTTGCACCCAGAAGATTTCTGTAATAGAAAAAATACAATTCACTGCACAAAAAAATAACACCGCATATTCGGGAAGTGTCTGAAGCATAGGATTGCGCTTCAGTTTTGAACATGTCAGTTTTGAGAATTCATGTTAAAACACTTAGCTGTCTTTGCTTTTAAGTTTGAAGCATTTTCCCAACAGAAACAAATTTGTACAATATTCTAGAGACGCATGTGTCTGTCAGTATCCCCAGTGTGTCGAAAGATAACTAGCTGCTGAGTTTAAGTGACTTGCTCAAAGTTTAGGGAGGGCTACATTAGCTGTTGGCATTTGCTGACTCTAGATTTCACACTCCAAACTCGACCCCCCAAGCGAACAAGAACCACTGAGGGCCTCTGGACAGCTTGGTGGCAAGAAGACAACCAGAGCTGGTCCCCGCACCACAGACAGCATCAGGGGCCCAGGAGCAGAGAAGGAAACAGAGTGGAGATACTTACGCCATGCTTAACGGTTTTTGCCGCGTGGGCTGCTTTCTTTTTTGCATCATAATGAGTCAAAATGTCAATAATGGCCATAAAGTACACCTCTTTCCTGGGAGAGTCTGTAAAGGGATGAGAGCAGTGAATGTGGGACAAATGCCACCCCCTGGAGAAGCGTGCCCTGGAGGGTGCAGGGTTCAGGACAGGGATTGGAAGAGTCTGAAAACAAAGGCCCTGTACACTGAAGTTCAAACACATTCGAAGAAAAAACAAAACAAAACATTTTTTATGCCCTCCTCTGTGTTTATGGGATGAGGAGAGAAGCAAAATGGGTGAGGGGGGTTGGGGGATACAAGGCTTCCAGTTACAGAATGAGTAAGTCACAGGAGGAAAAAGGCACAGCATAAGTAATGTAAGCAGGGATGTGGCAACAGTGTTGTGGACAGATGGTAGCCACACTTGTGGTGAGCACAGCATCACATATAAACTTGTCTAGTCAGTATGTTCTACACCTGAAACTAATGTAACTGTGCATCAGCTAGCCTCGAATAAAAAAGAAGTGATTAAAAATAAAATAGTAATTTGCGAAAAAAAAGTCCACATAACTCCTGTGTATCCCTGTTAAATAGCTTAATTCTCCGTTCTGAATTCTCTCTCCATTTAAAAGGCAAAAAAAAAAAAAAAAAAAAAGTATAACCCCAGAATACTACCAGTAAAGGTCCAAGGGCAAGATTCTTTTCATTTTTTTGTTAATGTGCATTTTCCTTAATGATTATGTATTGCTTTGGTGTAAAGAAAAATGCTATTCTTAAAATACAACAAGTAGAGGTAATTGTGGTCCTTCATCCCTTTCTCCCATTACAGTTTCATTGTGCTCTGCAGATACTGCCTTCTTTACAAACTGAAGATATGTGACCACCTTGCATCAAGCAAGTCTGTCAGCACCATTTTTCCAACAGCGTTTGCTCACTTTGTGTCTCTCACATTCTGGCAATGTTTTCAACTTTTTCATTATTATATTTTTATGGTGATCTGTGATCAGTGATTACAACTCACTGAAAGTTCAGATGGTGGGCAGCCCGCGTGGCTCAGCGGTTTAGCGCCGCCTTCAGCCCAGGGTGTGATTCTGGAGACCCCGGATCGAGTCCCACATCGGGCTCCCTGCATGGAGTCTGCTTCTCTCTGCCTGTGTCTCTGCCTCTCTCTTTCTGTGTCACTCATGAATAAATAAATAAAATCTTAAAAACAAAAAAAAGTTCAGATGGTTAGTATATTTCAGCAATAAAGTATTTTTAAAATAAGATATGTGTATTTTTTAATTGTTTAAGACATAATGCTATTGCACGCTTAATAGACTATATAGTATAGTGTACACATAAATTTTTTATGTACTGGGAAACCAAAAAATTCATTCCACTTGCTTTACTGTGATAGTCCAGAAGTGAACCCACAGTATCTTTGAGGCATGCTTGTACATATGACCCTTCATAATTCTCATTGAGTCTAGCATCAGAACTGGACAAAGGCATGTATCATCTATAAGATCTGTCTTCTATGTACTTCCAAAAATATAATGCTGCTTTAATTATAAACAATAAGAAAAGTACATTCGACTATATCTAAATTTCTGTGTTGAAAATTTTGGTAAGCAAAATAAAAAACAACTCAAACTCACTTGGATGATATGGTACATGAGATTTTTTTTTTTAAAGTTTAATATTACAGTGAGATTTTTTTAAAAACAATGATGACCTATCATTTTTATTACTCAAAAACCAAAAGGCCTGAATTTATCATCTCTCTAAATTATTTTGGTTTTCTCATGTATAAGTAGTTAAGGATGTAGAAGGCAATCCTCCTTGAAATAGTTATACAGATTTTGAGGATTAAGATTAGCTCACTCTAAAGAGAGCCACAGACCCTTTAATGCGGGCGGGGCAGGGGGTGCAGCTCAGCAGAGCACGGACACAACAGCAAATCAGACATTCTCATCCCACTCCCTGGGCCAGCTGCGGTGCTCCTGAAAAAGGAAAGGGCTGGTAGTGATGAAACACCCACCCTTGCAGGGTATCCGAGTGAGGTTCAGAGGGGCCACATACTAGAGCCACAAAAGAGATGGCTAAGAAAAATTTTTTAAACATTTCTTCTGGGTGGCTTAGTGGTTGAGCCTTTGGCTCAGGTTGTGACCGGGGAGGTCCTGGGACTGAGTCCCGCACTGGGCTCCCTGCAGGGAGCCTGCTTCTCCCTCTGCGTATGTCTCTGTCTCTCTCTGTCATGAATAAATAAATAGAATCTTTTTAAAAGTTTTTCTTCTATATGTTATCTACATTTACGTAAGTGTGTGCACATGTGTGTTGTATATATAAAATAGTTTGTGGCTTTGCTGTATTCCCTCAACATCACCAAATTCAAGGACCTTATGACATTATGTTCCAAAACCAGAGATTACAGTTACTTTTAACACACCCTTGCCCCCGAATCAATTATTCAGGCTCTGGAGAATAATCTCGGAGGGCAGCACACTTTGAACTGGGATTATAATTACTGGCAGTAAACTGCAAAAAATCAAACCATTTCACAGATAAAAAGAGTTGATGATAACTGTGCTTACTTTCATGGCATTTAATTCCATAAACGTCAATGTTCGGATCAAACTCGCCAGGAGCCAAGGGCGGGGAGCTGTTCAGCGTGTTCCCGGGACTGTCTGGAGGGGTCCCAACGGGGTGGGTGCCATCGCTCTCACCCTCCTCTTCCCCGTCATTCTCTTCACACTCCACCTCTTCCTGTTCGGCTCTCTCCACATCGTGGATTCCCACCAGTAGGCTGTAGTCCATGAGCTTTAACTGGGCAAGAAACTGGGGATGGGAGGCAACAGGGTCAGTTAGGCCTAAACACCCCAGATTTGAAGAGGACAAGCTCAGGGAAATGCATGGGGCACACTGCGAGTGAAGGCAGCAGAGACGAGGCGAGGGTCTCCCCAAGAGGTGGCCTGCCGGGGGGGCCTCCCTTATGAGGCTCTCTCAGTCCCGGGCTGCTCTCTGGCCAAACATGTAGCCCCCCACTTCAGGCTGGCCGTGTACTAGTATTATTTTCCCTGAAACGCAAAGCTGGACGCTGAGAGGCATGCATTGATCACATAGAGCTTGGATTACACCAGAGAGCAGAGAGCATGACTGGCAAGAAGGAGGGAGGAGAGCTGTTCTCCCAACAATTAAGACTGGCTGATGGGAAAAACCAAGGACCTCCCAAGTAGCTTCCAGCAGAGTCTCTTGTGAAAGCACTTTGAAATTCAGCACACTGGGCTGAGGAGATTATTATGCTGTCCATCACAAATAAGTAAAAGCCCAAATGTCCCAATCAACCAGCAAATGCCCGTGTCAACGCTCTGGTGAATAACGCAGTCCTGTCCTGCTCCGGTTTCCTGAGGATGGAAGCTGGAGGACCAGAGACTCTGAAGGTGGTTCGCTTCCCATGAAGCAGCCGGGGCCCAGGAATCCCCCTCCTCCTTCCCCGGCTCCACCTCGGTGAGACCTAGCTCTTCGGGTTAGCCTACTCCTGCCTGCCGGGTTCTGCTTGGATTCTCGGGTCAGGACTCTTCTTAGAGATACCCAGACACCTGATCTATAGCAATCGCTCATTTCAATTTATTGATCGATAAATTTATCGATCAGTTAAAGCGTGGCTGGTGTTACGGAGGACACAACGTGGCAGGCCATCTGCTGGCTAAAGCTAAAGCACTCCTTGCTCCCCAGCGGCTGGCTTGGCCCGGCCCGGGACTGCTTTGACCCTGGGCTCGTGGCCCAGGAAGACGTGTGACCCCGACTCTTGGAGGACTTGGTGCCACCCTCGCTCAGGGATGCAGAGCAGCTGGTGGGCCTTGGGTGACTCGGGCTGAATTGAGGAAATGGCAAGCATATGAAACCATAGGTCTTGAAGTTCTGGCTGAAAATGAAGTGAAATCAATTTGTGGAGATCCGTGGAGTCATTATTTTCTCCAGAGCCTGTTAGGAAGCAGCTAGGTTTCCGAGCTGAGAGAGCTGGGCTCCCTTAAAGACAAGGAGAGGACCTGCCCCGCTGCTCCCTGAGGCCTTCAGTTCCTCACTGGCCTAGGCCTCCTCTTGCCTGCTCTCCTCCCCCTTAGCCCCCATTTCCTTGTCTGCCCACCATCAGTCCCCCGGGGGCCAGACTGACTCCTCATTTAAGCTCAGGGGGAAAAAAATCACGCAAACCTTTGTTTAGATATGTAAGCAAGGTAGGAGAAAGCTCATACTTAGAAATTGATGCATGCAAACCCTTTCACAAAAAAGAGTGCTGAATGGCCAATAGGCACACAGAGATGCTCAACATCACCCATTGTCAGAGAAGGGCTGATCAAAACCACAATGAGATGTCACCCACACCTGTCAGGATGGCTAGTATCGTGAAGACAAGGTAACAAGTGTTTGTGAGGATGTGGAGAAGAGAGAACCTCCTGCGCCGTCGGTGGGAATGCAAACTGGGGCAGCCCCTGTAGAGAACAGTATGGAGGGTTCTCAAGGAATTAAAAATACAGCTGCCCTATGATTCATCTGGCAATCTCAGTCCTGGTATCTAGCCAGAGGAAACAAAATCATCATCTTGAAGAGACCTCTATATTCCCCTGTTCACTGCAGCATGATTCATCATAGCCAAGGCAGGGAAACAAGCTAAGTGTCTGTCAATGGATCAAGAAAATGTGTGTACACACACACACACACACACACACACACAGTGGAATGTTAAGCCTTAAAAAAGAAATGCTGTCATTTTGACAACATGGATGAACCTGGAGGGTGTTATGCTAAGTGAAATAAGCCAGACAGGGAAAGATATATACTGTGTGATCTCACGTGTGTGTGTGTGTGTGTGACTTGAACTCAGTGACTGCCAAGGGCTGAGGGGGGTGGGAGAAATAGGGAGAGTTGGTAAAAGGGTACAAGCCTATAACTATCAGATGAAGGACCTAATACATAACATGGTGACTATAGTTGGTAACGCTGTATTGGATAATTGAAACTTGCTAAGAGAGTAGAACTGAAATGTTCTCACCAGAAGAAAAACAAAAAAGGTAAATATATGAGGTGATGGTTGTGTTCATAACTTGAGGGGGAAATCCTTTCACAATGGGTACATCCATCAGATCATCACTGTGTATACATTGAATATCTTATAATAATATGTTGGTCAACTATACCTCAGTCAAGCTGGGTAAAGAAATAAAGATGTTCCTTATTCTAGTAAAAAAAAAAAAAAGCCAATAACAAAACAGCACTGATTCTCATGCCTTCAATCAATTTTCTGAGCCCCAGAGACAGAGGAAGCTGTTCCTCCTCCCGTGGGCTCTCCCAAACTCCTCTTTTAAAGTAATCACAGAACAACTTTCCACTTCCACCTCCCTCAGCCTGTGGCCGTAGACTGTTCATCCTCCCATCCCCCCTGGCACTGCTGGGTGTCAGTCAGGGTGCATATGGCCAGGAACTCATTAGTGTGGGCAACCTTCCCCCTCTTGAGGGAGTGACAATACCGTGAAGTGCTTGAATCTTTTACCAACACAGAGCCAGCCACCCGGCCGTGTAGCCGGGTCTTGGGTACCTGGTGGGCTCCACATGAGCCCATGGATTTGGGGAGCACGGTGCACCCTGCTGTACGGAGACAGCTGGCCTGGCCCGACAGGCATTCCGATCCTGCACAGGCAGCCAGCAGGCTGAGGAAGATTAAAAGAGCTTGCCCAAGGAATCAAAGCTAAGAAGTAGCGAATTCCGGAGCCTAGGTTCAAAGCTCTTGGTCTTTATACTGCATTACTCTGCTTCTGGAAACTGCATTAAGGCAGCTTTTCCCAAGTCCTGCTCTTTGCAATGCTGGTAGGGAAAAAATGAGTCAATCAAATCGAATGGTTTCTGAGGAGGAGGGCCTCCCAGTTACTAGGACTGTGGGTCTCTGCGAGGGTATCCGCCACCAGCGTGCCAACAACAGACTTCATCACAAAGCCTGCTTTCTTCCCCCTTCAGAACACCCTGGGGGGCCTAGTGATTCGGAAACACTGCATCAGAAACACCCAGTCATACCCTCTCACCCCAGGTATGACGAGTGGCCTGGGTCCCTGGAGGCTGTGCCTGGGGCTGAGCTCGGCCTGTAGCTCCCTGTAGCTCCTGAGAACAGGGCCAGTGCCTCCTTTGTTTCCTGCATTGCCCCCGCCCTCCCCCCACTGCACAGTGCCTGCCCCGACCCCTCTTTCTAGAATCCATCTGGCCTGCCCCCTTTGCCCATCCTGGACACCCTCTAGAGGTCTGGGCTCAGCTGCAGACACTGGTTCCCAGGTGGCAACATCTCCCTGCAGAGGCCCCGTGTGTGTGTGTGTGTGTGTGTGTGTGTGTGTGTGTGTATGTGTGTGTGTGTTGTGGCTATAAGGTGGGTTGGGGCTTGGCCAGGCCAGGTCCTGTTCTGCTTCATGGGTGGCAGGGCAAAGACCCCCTACTCTCCATCCCTGCTTTTCCCAGGGAAGTGGTAACGATCGATTGATGCTATGCCAACTGCCCCCAGTCCCCTGTGAAGGGAAGAGCTTTTCAAAATGCAAGTGTGATCTTGCCCTGCCCCCGCTTAAGGCCTTTTGATGGTCTCCCATGTCTTGCAGGGCAGAAGCAAACTCGAACATGGCCCAGTGGGCCAGGACAGTTCGGCCTGTTACTCCTTGGGCTGTCCTGACCCTGTTCCGGGCGACCTTCTGGCCCTCTCACCCTCTCACCCGCACCCAGTTGCCTCCCACTCAGATCCTCCAGATCTCAGCTGTGGAGACACCTGCTTACGGAAGCCTTTCCAGATTCCTGCCTTAGCCACATCCCCAAAGCGCGGGCACGGATGGATGGACCAGCACACTTTTCCCTACTGATGCTCGGCTTAGGTGCACGTTTATCTCGTGAGATTATCTGAGTAGACGTGTCTTCCCAGAGCATGGCAGCCCACGAGGGCAGGGACTCTGGCTGTTTCTGCCCTTGCTGCATTCCTGACTGCCAGGAAGTGATGGTAGGTCTTGCCGTGCACTGAACAAGTGAATGAGGACCCTAATTTCCCTAAGGCCTTTCTCGAAGAGATAAGCATCCCAGCCAAGTAACAACATAGAACAAAGCAATAAGGAAACCCTTAGTTTGAGACCAAAGGCAAAGGCAGCAGCTCCTAGAAGCAAAAGGAGACGTTTACCCTGCGTCTCTGCAGAACGGACTATCTCTGTGACATGGAAGTCTACTGTTCGACCTTCAGATGGCTGGCTTTCAAACATGCCTTCAAGTGTGTGCTTTACTATAAAAGTGAGGGGCTGCCCGCCATGACCTGCAAAGGTCAGCCGGGCCGGGATGACAGCTGGGGCTGGACTGCCTTACTCGGTGGGGGGTCTGCGGGCCTGAGTGGCCCCTCTTGGTCGGTGCTGCTCACAATGCTAGGCCCTTCCTCGGCGGCAGCTCTGCAGTCACACAGGCTCCTTGCCCAGTAAGGAGGCTCTGTACCCAAAACACCAAACGAAACCATCGGTGACTGGTAGAGTGCATCCCTGGCTAAGAAGCTGTTCTGACCCACCCAAGGTCCTGGAACCCAACTGCAGCCCCCAGTGGCTATGACATTGTAAGTTTTCAGATCTATGACACTGAGGGGGAGATGCAAGACCAAGGACAGCACAGTGGTTAAGAGCATGGGTTTGCTGGTAAGGGTGACCCTGTGAGTTCCTTAAGTAAAGTACCAGATAATCTTTTTTTTTTTTTTTAGATAATTATTTATTTTTTTTAATTTTTATTTATTTATGATTGTCACAGAGAGAGAGAGAGAGAGAGAGAGAGGCAGAGACAGAGCAGAGGGAGAAGCAAGCTCCATGCACCGGGAGCCTGACGTGGGATTCGATCCCGGGTCTCTAGGATCGCGCCCTGGGCCAAAGGCAGGCGCCAAACCACTGCGCCACCCAGGGATCCCCACAGATAATCTTTAAAATCAAAAGAGAATGGGTTTGGCAATCAGATGGGAGATTAAATCTTCTTTCTCTCACTTCTTAGCTCTGTGCCTTCACAATGAATTTACCTTTCTGAGCTTCAGTTATCGAACCTATAAAATGGGATAATACCGCTGAGCTCACAGTGGGGTGGACAGAGGAGAGAGAGAGAAAATCCAGCTTTGGCAATGAAGACAGCGCCTCGCAGGTGACAATGGAGGCTGTTTTGTAATTGCCCGTGTTGTTATTACAGTGGAAGGCCTTTCTCATCAAACCCCCACTTTAAACACGTCAACATGTTCAAGTCAGGTAGGCCCATAGGAGAAATGGAAAAGGCCCGTAGATTCAGCAGCTCTTATCTTCACAAACTTAATTTTAATTCTCTTCTGAAGTGGAATGGAATGAAATGTGGCAATAAACCCAAGATTCTTGTTAGAGAAAATTCCTGCTGGGTATCACAAAACTACTGTGGCCTGGTAGATTCCACATGGAGGGGAGGGGCGAGGAGGGAGGGGAGGAGGGAGAGGAGGTGGAAGGAGGGGCTCCACTGCTGGGGTTTGCCTGCAGCTGACTTTGAGGAACTTAATACATATTTGCTCTGTTTTCTGTTCATCCTTTTAAGCTTCTGGCTCCAATTTATTGATTTTTTTTTAAGTACGTAAGATTTCAAAGCATGACCATTTTTAAATCTTTATAATCCTTAGACCCTTCTTTGCCTTTCCTCCTTTCCAGCTTCTTAATAATTATTTGCCAGACCTTTGGTCGGCTTCTTTTTCCCTCAAAACATCCCACCTAATCTGATTCCTTCATAATTAATTCCTCTTTATGCCAAATCTTTGAGCTCGAATCTTCTTTGAGACCTCTAATGAGCCCCGCCACGAGCCCTTCTAGAGAACTATGTGGTAAGAGCACTATTAATAAACTCTCCTTCTCAACATTTAAACTCGCTTTATTTGCTAACTTTATTAACACATTGGTTCGACTGAATTAACACATCTGCAATGCAGAATTCAAACTCCAGCCAGCCCTATTTAACAGCTATTTTGTGTCACTTGTTAAAAGTTTTAATAATCCTCCTCTGGAGCGTTTATTGGGAAACAAAGTCTCAACTGTGTTCTCGCACACATTTTCGGTTTGTGTTTTATATCAGAGCAGTTTAGAAATGTGGCCTCTGCCAGCCTCAAATCCCAGCCTGGACTTAGTAGCTGTGTGTGTCTGAGCAACCTGCATAGAGTCTCCGGGCTCAGTGTTCTCATCCATAGAGGGGGTGACGGCCCGCATCCTCAGGAGTTGTTACAAGGGAAGAGAGAATGACTGCACAGGAGGAGTTCGGGCTCTACTCGTGGCTCGGTCAATGTCAGTGGCCCACCTTCTCCTTCCCGCACACCCAGTAACACGACAGTTGAGATGCCCTGCAGTAAGGGTGCTCCCAGGCACCCCTGGGCTCCCAGCCTGAGCCCATGAGAGGAGATCATGCCGCTTCTCCACCATCCACTGTCATTGGTTGGGGCCGGCCACAAGCAGGCCAGAAGGCCAAAGTGATTTTCACTCTCCACAGAGCACTGTCTTTTGGAGAAACGGGCTCACCAATATGTAATGTGCAAAGCTTTCTGAACTGAAATATTTTCAGGGTATATGAACAGAGCAGGATTTCAGTTGCAGGAAAAAAAAAAGCAGCTAGATTCTCAGGACAGTTATTTTCTTTTTTTGCTATAAAAACAGATTACCTCTTGGGCTGTAATAGACTCCTCTTTTATCTTAAGCATCAAGTAAAAAACAGAGTTGTCCCTGCCCCCACCCCCACCCCAAACCAAAAAACTATTCGCAAACTAACAGGCCAGTCAGCTGAATTAGAAAGCAGAGTGTTAATGAAAAAACAAAACTAGATTAAATTCTAGTCTCATTTATCAAGATCAGATGTCAAGCTACTTCACCATAATTACCTGCTTAAAAATTTAATGATGCTTCTGCATGAATTTCAAAACTAAAGATATTTTTATCAGCCATTGAGATTTTTTTTTAATGAAAGAATGCTTTATGCCCTGCTTCCATTTCAACAAAACAGCTAAGTGCAAGAGCCCTGCATGGGATTAAACTATCCAAATCCTCTAATCAAGGACATTATTAGAGACAACAAAAGGGCTGAGAGGATCCTCATGTAATTCAACTGTAAATGTGTACTGCTTCAGTTACATTATGTCTGGAGTCTAAATATCCCAATGATACACAGCCAACAGAAAAAAGGATGGAAACAAAAAAAAATAAAAAAATAAAAAATAAATTTTTTTTTGGCAGAGTGCACATAACCCTAAAGGATATTTACCATAATTGCTCAAATGGTCTTATTCTCAGGATCAAAGATTTGCTGATTGATGAATAAAAAACTGAAAGTGAGGACGTCTACCTAGAGTACTTATCACTTAGATCAAGTTGACACTGAAGTATGGGAAATGTTTAACTAATGTTTAACCAATAAAGACTGTAATAGTAACCACTGGCAACAGTGGGAAAATAACCGTTTATTAATGAAAGACTGGAGAAAAAAATTGTAAACGATAAAAGCAAACACTTTCTTCAACTTCCCTTTGTAAGTAGACGCTTGTATCCTTCACAAAGAAACAATATTTAGGTTCTAACTGAAGTATATACACCAAGTAGTTTAAAAAAATATGTAAACATTTTTTATGAAAATAGTTCATGACCTTAAAAAACAATTACGAACTCACTCGATCAGCCTGGGTGTCTTACAATGGAAGGGATGTCAGAACTCTATAAAGGGAATTGTAAACCTGCTCTGCCCTATTGGGGGATACAGTCGAACGCAAGACACTCATTCTCTGGTTGAGCCATTTTAGTTGCTTTTGTTTAATGACATCAAGAAGTAAACTGTCCACTAGGGCCTCTCTCTGAGTAGAGAGTTGTACTGGTGTGTGTATGGGTGGGGGATGGCGGGGGGGGGGGGGGGAACGACTGTATTTCAAAGTAAAAAAATAAAAATTAAAAAAAAGTATACCACATTCACATGTGCATATGACTGAAAGTAGCAGCTCAGAAAAACCTTGTTTAGTAACTGTCTACATTAGGATTTCCTTTGCATAGTCATGTAAACCTAACAAATCTCAAGAGAATCTTTTTTTCCTTGAATTAATTTTTAAAGGACTCTTTATAAAAGGATGTCTGACAAGAGAGCTGTGATGTCTTTAAAATCAACAAAAGGATAGGAGTAAGTATATTTTCATTCTTAAACAAAATAACACACACACACAAAAAAAAAACCCACAAACGCCCTCCCTCATGAGAGACTAAAAGCCCATTTTCACACAATATTTTACGTGTCACAGCCACCTCCTGTGATGCCGGGGTCGCGAGCTGCCTTTGTGCTGTTCCCACGAGGGGGAAGGTTTGGTGGGCCTAATGACACTACTTTCACAGAGGCTGGTGGAAATGTGAAAGCACCAGGTGACCGGGGCGGTGTTTACTCACAGCGAGATGTGGTTTAGATGAAGAAAACCCCACATTTGTTTTTTGCAATGTTTTGCTGTTGTGACAGGTACCCTCCTTCTGGCTGCAGCAGTGAGAGCAGGCTGCCACCACACAGGCTCCTCTCTGACCAAGAAAGTGGGAACCTGAGGGTGGGGACGCCCGGCAGGCGACGGCAGGCACCTTCCTTGGTCCATCATCTAAAGGAGGGAGCTGCTGAACCAGCACACTTCTTTCCTGAACCAGATCATCTAGAAGGATGCACCTGTTTCGATCTGATGTTCATCATGTACAGTATGTATTTTTTGCCTTGGTTGCAGATTTAAGCAGATGGTTGAAGAAGCTTCTAAAGACCAAGAGTGGTGACATTTCTACGATGGGACTGCCCTTTACCTTGACTTTTCTTACCTCAACATCTTTCTTCAGTTTTTCCAGGAACACCTTTTTGTTGTTGTCATCAATATAAATCTTTTGACCCTCATTAATGAAATCATTATCCTTTAAAGTCGGTAGTTCTTTGGCCTGAAACAAAGGACAAAGAGAATGAAAGGAGTTTGAATGAAATCTAAGAAATATATGCCTTCCAACCCAGGAGGTTAGGCACCCACCCTGGGAGATGGAGTCGGCCTGGCTCAGGGCAGGTGTCTTACCCAAGGCGACAAAATGCGAGGTGGCTTGACCACCGCGAGGGGGCACCAGTGAGCTACGACCACTGGACGCAATGTCACTAGGCGTGGAGGGTCACGCGTTCTCCATATTATGAAGTTTGGTAACAGATTTCACGGCAGAAACCTGACTGCTTTCTTAGATTCACGCTCTTACAAGAAGTCTTCTAAGTATAGAATTTGTATTCTTGGACTTCTTTGTCAGGAACCTCCAATTTTCTTACTGGTACAACCCAACTCCACACCCGCAACACTTTTTGGATAGCCTTTGCTGGGCTCATGTTACAAATAACAGGTTATCTTGTCTCAGGAAAGCACCACCCATAATCGTATCTAATTTCTCAGCCAAGAAGAATATGCGGCCAGAGGTTGGCCATCTGCTCCTTCTAGAAGGTCACCACCCCATCAAGAAGAAAGTTCTGGTTGCATTTGGACAATGCCAAAGGAAAATGTCTTGAGACATATTAAGATAAGAAGTTCTGTCTTTTACAAATAAACAAGAGGGTAGTGAGCTGGAAACTACCCTGTCCTTGTGCTGACGGCCACAACACACAGTAAGGGGTGACTATCAAAACATGGGTCACAAGCAGTAGAAAAATTCAGCTTATGCTATAGGATAATATGGGTATATACTTTTAAAGTAGTGTGGATTGTTCTATGCAACTTCGTGCACCCTGTATTCCGGGAGAGCTCAAGACCAATCAAAACCCCTCCCTACTCCCGTCAGCTAATCATAGCTTATTTCTTTCAGCTGAAAGGAATCCAACATAAGATATTTTCTTAGTATGCTAATGAATGTCTCAATGGCTAGGTTTCCCATAAGTGTGAGCTAAATGAAAAAAAAAATCCGAGAACATACTCTCCTTCCTGCTCCCCACACTGCGACCCCCGCTGTTACTCAGAGTAATAAAAGAAAACCCACTGGAGAGATACACAGAAGCATCTCTCAAAGGCCCCAACTGCTCTGTGTAAACTATTCACATCTGTCTGTACATACACATATACACACATTATGCAATTCCAAATTTGTAGCTCTGGTACTCATCTTAATTTTGCAAAAAAATTCAAAGTCTTGCAATTTTTTAAAAAAGATTTTATTTGAGAGAGAGAGGGAGAAAAGAGAGAGCACGTATGCATGAGCAGGATGGGCAGAGGGAGAGTGAGAAGCAGACTTGCCTGCTGAGCAGGGAGCCTGATGCTGGGCTTGATCCCAGGACCCCAAGATCATGACCTGAGCCAAAGGCAGACACTTAACTAACTGAGCCACCCAGGTGCCCTAGAAGTTTTGTGATTTTTAATTTGCTAAAACTATTGCCAAAATAATTACCTTTACAAAGCGAGTATAGCAAAGATCAGAAATCCAAAGTTTTGATTCAATTAGCAGTTACCAAATGTCCACAGATGCAAAAATGAACAGGTCAACATTTCTATTCTAAAGGAATCTGTGATCTAGTGTGAGAGAAAGACAGGAGACCAAGCAGGTAAAAAACAGGGTCGCAGGAGTATGCAAAATGAACAAATAGAACCATTCTTGGAGGCGACTGAGCTTTCAAATACTTTTTTTTTTTTTTTTTTTTTTTTTTTTGCTTTCAAATACTTTTATGCTGACGGAATAAAAACACAATGCGGTTCTTCACAAAAGCCATGGAGGGGCCTGGTAGGCTAGACGGGCTCCCTAAACCTGTCCTTAATAATTTTAAAATGTCATAAGTGCGACATAAAAAACCCTAAGTGTGAAGATAGTACATTAACACGAAATGTTGGGAGTCAAGCACAGACAACCCTCCGTTCCTCTGCCATCACAATCATAAACGTAACCAAGTTTCACAGTGAAAAACGCAAGGATCCGAAGTTTAACCAACCTGGTGAAAAGCACGGCCCGAAATACGAAACTGGGAGGGCCTTAGGGAGAGGCAGGCGTGCAAGGGGACAACCCGGGCGGCTGGGTGTGCGTGTGTGGGGTGGTGTTATGTATCAAGGTATCGGCCCCAGCCCCCCACTCACTCCACCCGTGGGCGAGAAGAACAGCCCAGGGAGTTTTGCTTTGGGGGAGCAAGGGAAACCCTAAGCCAGGGATGTCAGAGCAGAGCCAAGGCAGGAAATGACACACTGGATGGGTGTTTGCAATTGCAGGCACATTAATGAAGATGAAGGCCATTTGGGGCTCCCCCCCTCCGCACCCCCAGGCTTACCTCATGTGATAGGGAGAACTTAATCCCAGCTCATAAAACTCTGGGCACCCTGTACTAGACTAAGCTCACTTGTGATTTCACAGGCACTGGGGACATACTTAGACTGGATCAAGTTTTAAAAAGGGCAACCAGATTGGTTAAAAGACTTAAGGGCTTACCCACAGGCTCAGGAGACAGGCAGATCCTGAGCGGGGCAGCTGCTGGAGGAATCCAACCCTGGTCTACACACGCCCACCCCCAAGCGCCTGCGTGGGGGCACCACCGGGGTTCCTGGGACGTGATCCTGGCTCCCTGCCTTACAGGCCAGGGCCCAGGCTGCGGCTTTAGCTCGGAAGGGGAGACACTCAGCCCCGGCCGCGTGGGTGCTGTGCCAGCAGGCATTTTACGTGCACCGACTCATTTCAGTGCGTCACCTTATTTCCCAGCAATCTTAACTCTTACCCTTGGGTTCCTGCCGACAGGGAAACTGGGTGCAGATTATGCACGTTAGCTAAGGCCTGCGCTGAGCTCGGGGCAGGCAAGCGCGAGGAGGAAACTAGCTGTCACCCGGAGATGGGACCAGGCTGCCTGATGCTTCGCCCGAGGCTCTGGGGCCTGTTCGCAGAGCTCTGCCCAACCCTGTGTGACACACTTCAGTAGTCAGAGCCACTTGCCCTCACCGTCGTGGTCGATGTGAACATTCAGCAGATTGTATGGATTTAAAACATAAGGGGCAGCCCCGGGGGGCTCAGTGGTTTAGCACTGCCTTCAGCCCAGGGCATGATCCTGGAGACCCGGATCGAGTCCCAGGTCAGGCTCCTTGCATGGAGCCTGCTTCTCCCTCTGCCTGTGTCTCTGCCTCTCTCTCTCTCTCTCTCTATCTCTCTGTCTCTCAAGAATAAATAAATAAAATCTTAAAAAAAATAGGTTGAGAGACTGCATACAAAATATTTTCTTAAAAAAGGAAAAAACTTGATGTTCTTTTCTAAGAACTAGGTGACAAAGATGAAGTCACCTGACCATAACTCAAGCCCAAGAAAGCCTTATTGCTTAGCTTTTCAAAAATTTTTGTCAATTTTAATTCCAGGATAGGCAACTTGGGGTCCTGTTAGTTTCAGGTGTCCACCACAGTGCGTCCCCGGCTGTACTGGTCCCCCTTCCCTCGCCTCTGCTCTGCTAACCATCTGTTTGCTCTCTAGAGTTGAGAGTCTGTTTCCAGGTTTGTCTTTTCTCTTTATTGCTTAGCTTTCAGAACAATTTCAACATAGCCTTCTGATAATGAGAAGTATTTATATTTAAAACACCTTTTTTTCCTTAAAGAAAACTACCACGCTATGAATGAATGACCTTACAAACCTCTTGGGTTCACCGCCCACAAAGGTGAGGGCTGCGGAGTAGCACAGAAATAACTGTGGGTAGCAACGGAGCCTACTTTTTGCCTTGCAACACTGGATTATTTGCACCCAGGAGAGCTTTGAAAGCCTCGAAGTGGCAGGTCTGGTTCTTTAATGGGTGTCTTTCATACTCTTTCTAGTTCAATGTGGAACCAGCCAGAGGGCGGAGGAAACCCCCAGAGCTAAAGACATCAGCTCAGAATCGCTTCTTAACTGCGGACTCGCCGAGCCTGGCTCCTGGCCAGCGGTCAGCAACCTTTCTGAAGTGGTAGTAGGTGAAGTCTTTATTTATTCCCTCTGAATTAAGTCCTCTTGACCGGTTTCGTGGAGACTGGGAGCCTCCGGGTGGGATGGGGGAATTGCAGCACCACACAATGTCCTCGTCGGGAGGCGATGCCAAGGACGTGCTACATCACCCTCCCCAGACTGCCCAGCCCTGGCCAGGGACTCCAGCCTGGGAGCTGCTCCCAGGCCCCAGCCAGCTGAGGGAGGCGTGCACAACCAAGCTCAGCATTGAGTCCAGCAGGGCCCAAGTGTAATGAGGCACGGTTACTTCCCCTTTTGATAATTCTACTGGGGTGGACTGGACCGAAAATGACATTCACCTCTACTATCGTGAGGTGTAAATGCATAAAGACAGCCAAAGGCATAAGCAGAGAAACACTCTTGCCCTTGCAGCCTAGCTAGGATCTTGCTTCCATTGTTTGGATAAAATTAGCAGGATGTAGACCCCTCACACTTCCCTGCTGGGTGACGCTGGACCCGGGGACAATTCAGCATGGCCCAGCATGAGACACAGACACAAGTGTCAGGTTATGAGCACAAACAGGGCCCAAGCTGCCGGGGTTATACTGCAGCTCCTCTGATTATTAGCTGTGCGGCTTCGAGCAAGTTACTTAACCTCTCTGTGACTTGGTTTCCTCCTCTGTTTTTTTTTTTTTTTAAAGATTTTATTTATTTATTCATGAGACACAGAAAGAGAGGCAGAGACACAGGCAGAGGGAGGAGAAGCAGGATCCATGCAAGGAGTCCGATGTGGGACTCGATCCCTGGAATCCAGGATCACATCCTGAGCCAAAGGCCGGCGCCCAACCACTGAGCCACCCAGGCATCCCGTTTCCTCCTTTTTGGATTGGGATTAGCAAACAGCATTGCTGTGAGGATTACTTGAGTTCATACATGTAGAGTTTAGGGCAGTGCTTGCCCCTCGGAGGGTTATACAGAAACAGTGTTATTTGTTGGTCATGTTCTCAGGTATGAATTGTGTAGCTAGAGAAAAACTCGTTGCTGATAAATCCAGAGCAAGGTTTTCTAAAAGTCTGGCATATTTAACACTTTTATACTAGCTGTGATGTTCTGAAGCAGCTACTTAACCTGTCCCTCCTGAGTCTCTGTTCTTCATTAGTAAGAAACATGCTATGTAACAATATTGGTCATGGTAAACATGGTTTCTGTGCAACTAAACACGAATGAACGTGGCCGTGAGAGTCGGGATATACACCCAACTGTATCAGAGCCTGAAGATAATCAACACGTGGATATTTTAAATGTATACATGCTTCTGAATATAAATAAATAATCACTTATTATTCCCTGGAGTTCAATAAAAGACAGAAATAAATGATCTCTAAGGACAGATTTGGCCCAGGCTTTGAAATTAAAAAAAAAAAAAAAAGCCAAAAGTATGCAGAACTAACAACTACAGAGTTTAGAGCTTTCATTTTTAGAAGTGAACATGTGCTTTTGAGGCCTGCTCAGCAAAGTCCCAGGTGGTCAGAGAGAAATTATGGATCCTGGGAGGGCAAAGGAGGCAAAAGGTAAAAAAAAAAAAAAAAAAAAAAAAGGTAGAAAGGAGATTCAAAAAACAAAACAAAACAAGGCATTAGTACTGCTCTTTTAATGAAAACTTTAAAATTCCAAATTAGTAAACATTTTGCAGATTATCTGAAAACAAAACCAAAAATGAATGTTTACCAAAGGGATTTAGATTTTGTTCCAAGTGGAAGTTAACCTGTTGGTTATATATAAATATTTACCTACTTCACTGGGTTCTGTGATGTGATATATCGGATTGCTGTCATGTGCATGAAGTTTTGTAATACTGCCTATTTTAAGGGTTAGTGAAGCCAGAAATGATACAGAAGTCTTATTTTAGTTAGATTAAAAAATCAAAGTATCTCTTAGAGGAGTCCAAAAACATTTTTTTGAAAATCACAAATACTTGAAACCTGTAGCCACAGTCAAAAACGTAAATTCCTGTATGCAGAATTCAAATGAAAATGATACTAGGTTTTATCATCATTCTACAATTATGTTAAATTATCCTAAAAGAGCCTATTGTATTTTATATTGCCACTACTAATAGGAAAGTAAAGAAAAAAAAAATATATATATATATACTCAAAATGCACAGAGCCAAAATTTATATAATACAAAGCCACGTTTTTGTTTTTGCCTGGATGGTAACTGTAACAGGAAAATGAAGTGTACTCCTGTCGCACTTGAGTGTTTAATGCAAACAGGATTTTGGCACCAGAAGGTTTCAATGCAAAGGATAATACATAGCATAGTTCTCTGTGATTAAAGGACTTGTATTTCAGTATGAAATGAATTTTTGTTCGATGTGCTCATTTGGCAACCCATTTTTTAAAGTCTAATTGTAAGCCTTGATGCCAAAGATTGCAGCCTGGTGTCCTTTGATGGGCTGTACTGTCACACTTGGAGCTGAATACACAACATAAAAAAACATGTACTAATTATTGTCTTATGTGAGGGACTGCTTATGTTCCTGATTTACCTATTATTCCAAGCTCACCTAAATAAAAATGAAAAGAAAATGATACCCATTTCAGCAGGCTTTCCACAAAACTTCATAAAAATCAGAATCTGTGGGACTGAAAATATATTCTCCAGAAATATTTCTGTGAGGGAGAGAATTTTAGGCAATCCTTACACTGAAGCTACGACAAAGATAATTTGATTGAATAACATCATATATGTGGCATCAATTTTAGAGTAAGAAGAGATGTTAGAGACTTATAATGCAATCAGGTCTGCTGCTCAAAACATTCAAGCCACAAATTTGATACATGAAAAGGCAAATTAGTGAATATGGGTAGAGTTTATACAGAAGTAGCAAAGATAACAGGTGCTTTCTCACAAAAAGCACATGTAACAACCTTCTTGGACATCCGCAAGTGCAGGGCTTGGAAAGTGACCCAAGAGCTCATTGCTACTTTGTGATTTCTACAATGAGAATGGATACATTTGTGGCCGGAGTCCGCAGGTGAAAGGTTCATCATTTTTATTTTGAACTTCTCTGTGTGTAAACGTTGAAAGAGAATATACTTCAACACACTTGTGAAACCGGGCTGCAATTAAGAAGCACAAAACTGGGTAAACCCCAGTGTAATTCTGCCCCTTAGAACACAGTGCCCAGCTGTGGGTTATTTTCCCTAAGATTTTCAAGCTAATATTTAAAATGTGAAATTTACTGCTTTTCTAACATTGTCATACTTTGCAAAACGTAATGGCCCTTTAACTGTAAGTGGTGGTATCAATGGTGACACCTTGGTTTTCCTCCACAGGCTGTGACGTGACAGTTAACCTATAAGCGGGGCCCACAAAATAGGTTGTTAGGATCTGACTAGAAGATTCTGTTGCACCAATGTTGATGGTGATAATATCAGAAATCACAGTCTGAAAACTTAAGAAATTTGCTAAGTACTATATGGTTTCTGGTTTATTTATTTATTTATTTTTGGTTTCTGGTTTAATACTAACCTAGTGAACATCACAGTTTTATTATTTTATATTATATTATTATTATATATTATATTATTTTATATATTATTAAAGCTTATATTATATTATTATATTAATAATAATAATATATTATATTATTATATTATTATTATTATATTTTTTTAGAGAGGGGAGGGCAAAGTGAGAGAATCTTAAGCAGGCTCCATGCCCAGCGTGAAGCCCATGCAGGGCTCGATCTCAAAGCCTGAGATCATGATCTGAACTGAAATCAAGAGTCAGATGTTTAACTGACTGAGCCACCCAGGTGCCCCACAATTTTATTATTTTAAAAAGTATGCATTTGGGGGATCCCTGGGTGGCTCAGCGGTTTAGCACCTGCCTTTGGCTCGGGGTGCCGTCCTGGGGTCCCAGTATCGTGTCCTGCGTCGGGCTCCCTGCATGGAGTCTGCTTCTCCCTCTGCCTGTGTCTCTGCCCCTCTCTCTCTTTCTCTCTCTCTCTCTCTCTCTCTCTATCATGAATAAATAAATAAAATCTTAAAAAAAAAGTGCATTTGCAGCAGCTTGGCTTAAATTCAGGCCCCATTCTAAATTTTTAAGTTTTCTTTCCACTGTGACTCTTTCTGGAACTAACTGAATAAGAGTTGTCAGCTTTAAAAAAAAAAAAAAAATCCCTGTATCTAAAGCACCGCTCCACGTGTGCTTGGGATACTCTGGGTTGAATTCATTCCAGAGAAATAAAAATGAAATGACAACAACTGAGAGTCTGCATGCCACCTTAAGCCAGACTGGCCTGAGATCTTTAATGCTGTCACCTGGGAGGTGCTCACAAGAGCCACTGCATGTCACCTCCTCTATTTCACATGCCACGTTTACCAAATTCCAAATGAGCTGAATCTTAAAAACTCCGCTTCCCAGACTAACCCCGATGGTTTACATTATAGGGTTCTTAAGGCTTGCTCCGACATCCGCTGATATAACAGTTCCAAACATTCCTTCCCTTAATCAGAGCAAGCACCTTCATCCATACCTAGCACAGACAGGATTTTAGTGATTGTCAAGTCCAGGACTTCTCAAAATCAAGTCTGTTGCTGGACTGCCCTTCTGCAGGAGGGGAGAGCTTCGTTTGAAACAACAGATTCTTACGCTTAAACCAAGAGAACCAACGATACAATCAAATCTTTTCATCTTACGAATGATGATAAAATGAATTGATTTATCCCCACACCCCGAACTTCCATTAATGCTAGAGCAGGGGCTGGGACTCAGACCCACTAATGCTGTTTGGGCACCCTCCCCACAAACCCTTCTTATTGAACATCTCTGGGCCACGAGGCAGATGTGACCCATGTTGCCTTTTAACTTGAGTCTGAGAAACAGGCCCTGCTTCTGTCCTGACGGGAAGCCAGTCCTTGTACTTTGGGTGCTGGAATAGGTGTTTCTAGCCCTGGCTGGCAAAGGGAAATGATTCACCCCCCCCTGCGGAGCAAAAGGGTTTTTACAGAAGAAGGTTAAAGCATTAGCTGAGTTTGGGGCATGGAAACTGTGATAATCTTGCTTTAGCTGATCATCAGCTGACAGTGGAAAGATTCCCGGAAGGACACGCAGCTGTGCCTGGTGTCCCTCAGGCTCTGAGCATCATTGTCACCTTGCCTTTAGCTGCATCCCAAAGAATCAGAGAGAGGGAGTAATTAATTGTAATTTGTTAAATTTAAAGATCACAAAAGAAATGCTGAAAAGTGGTTTAGGAAAGCATTTTTCGATGTGAGGGTATTAATGATCAATTCTCCTGAACCTTCAGTCATTAATAGGTAAAATGTCAGAGAGAGTGACAGTCACTTAATTGCTAGTGCAATTCACAAAGCCTAAGAATCGACAAGGCAGTCTTCTGTGGCCCGTTACCAAGTGTCAACAATGATTATTGCCAATATCGTTACACAAATGCCAATTGCGGGGCAGCTGTTTCCTTTCACGCGGGTTCCAGGGAGAAGGTTAGATGTTAAAAAGGAATCTCCTTCTCGTGACCCAGTGACTCCATTACACAGGCTCTACGTTACCTAATAAAATCAGGCCCGAGTTTGGAGAAATGTGCAGAACGATGAACAAAATGCATATTTGTGTAAATCCCCAGGACTCTCTCTCTCTCGAGAACATGGGCTCTTTAAAGAGTCAGGTCAAATCCCTCAGAAATCAAGTGAGTCCAGTTATGTTTTCTTTTACTTCCCTTGATTCCCTGCTGCGTCGCTTGCTTGCTGGCAGCGTGCTAAGACTGTCATTTGTAAAAAGCAGCCCGCTCAGCTATAATTACTAATTTGATGTCACAGTGGAATCGCAGCGCAGCTGTGGAAAGATCGACCACCAGGGAGATCCGCGTTTCTCTGTCTCATTTAGAGGCGGCTAAACTGCTGCAGCCATGAATGGAAGATGCCCTTCCATTAAAAAGGAAAGAATTAAAGAATAAAACAAGTCATAGCAGCTGTCAGAATCTGACAACGGTTTAAAAAAGGAAAAAAAAAGAGCACTGTTCTGCTTTTTTCAAAAAAATTCAAGACATCTGTACATGCATGTTCTGATACTTGTTGCCATGAAAGTGATGCCACCATTGTTGCAACATAACTTCTTTATTCCCCTGTTTCATCTTCATTATTATGCTAATACAAATCACACTAATTGCGTGTCAAGCTGAAATCGAAGGGACGGGACTCGTCTGCACCTATATAGCACTCAATATTTGAAATGACGGTTTCAAAACTTGTCATCAACAAGTTCAAAGTATGGGAAATTAAAACAGTTATAATGACTCAGATGAAAGGAAAACTCACAATTGAGATTACTAATTAAGCCCTGTCAATGGAGATTCCTGATGAAAATTACTCCTTGCACCATGACCATCATTTATTTTTTTATTTTTTTTAAGAGAAATTCAGTTCCACGAGGAGAGCAAGGAAAAGATTCTTGGCAGATTGTGGGATTTCATTCATAAAAGGCAAAAATGTAGAAAATAAATATTTTTAGCCTTCCTCAAATAGTTCCACCCAGAGGTAAGAGCCATTGTTTTGATAACATTTATGGTTTTATTTGTGAGGATAAAGAAAAGCATGTATCTTTGGAAGATGAAAAATGTTAACTGCTCATGGAAAGAAAGCCTGGAAATTGACAGAAAAGGAGAGGCAGACAGATTTTTTTTAGCACTTAAAAGACTCAGTGTTTTTAGAAGTTCAGCAAGCTCCATGATACACATTTCATTTATTTTTTATGTATTACAGTTTGATGAATGTTACCTTAGTTGTGGGGAGGTTATAAACAAACTGCTGTATCAGTGATGCCCCACTGCCAACACAGGCAGGCGTAGTGTAGTCTCCAGCGATTACAAAATTTTTTTTTTAAGATTTTATGTATTTATTCATGAGACACACGGAGAGGCAGAGACATAGGCAGAGGGAGAAGCAGGCTCCCTGGGGAGCCCGAGGTGGGACTCGATCCCAGGACCCTGGGATCACGATCTGAGCCAAAGGCAGATACTCAACCACTGAGCCACCCAGGTGCCCACGACTACAAATTTTAATGCCTTTACATTCCTTATCTCTAAAGGTTTTTCCTCTTGCCCCTGCCTGGTGAATGCCTGTAAACTAGAAGGGCAGGTGGGTCGCTTTTTGGAGCCATTCCTTCTAGAAGAGCTCTCATGAACCCCAAGCCCCAAAGGAAGGAGAGGGCACTGAATTCTTCCTCAGGGGAATCGTGTAGATGACTTTAGTGCTCACACAGTGTAAGATGCTGTGACAGCGACTGCATTTACAAAATGCCTAAAGCCTCAAATGGAGGAAATGTGAATTGGTTGTTTTGCCAACACCGTGAGAAACCAAACTATTTATTTCACTACTTTGAAAATTCTTAGACCAAGACTCAGAATGACCTTTGCTCTAGTACCAAATTTAACTCCATAACATTGTTTTTGTCAATGCAGTGAAAGCTTCATGATTCACGGGATCGCTATGAATTCTTATGTCCTTTTAAAAAAGGAGAAGTGCCAGACATTCAGAGGGTCACGGCACAGTGGTTAGAAATGCCAGCCTTGGGTTGGAAGCCTGGCTCTGCCACATAGTAACTGGGGGGCTCTGGACAACTTACTGGACTGGACCTGTCTGTGAAGTACCCTCATTACCTTAGAGGAAGTAATAATAGCACCGCCTCATAAGACGGTTGGAAGGATGACATGACCAGATTCATGGAAAATGTACAACACTGACTGCCATATTGTATACACTCAACAAATGTCAGTTATTACTATGGGCCTTTCTAAATCCCAAGACATCAGAATTAACAGTAAAAAAAATAAACCCAGTCAAAGGTAAGGTTTCACCTCTGGCCCTGACCATGTGACAGAGCATGGGAACTAAGCTCGTGAGTCTCACATCTGCCAAGATGTGAGGTGGGCCAGGTCCTTCCCATCGCTGACTTCTCTGAGCCCACCTCCAGGGGAGATGTTTTGAGGAATAGTTCAGCACAGGATAAAAGCATCCTAAGTAGGCTCCTCAGAAAAGGGGGTCTCTATTAAACAAATCCTCTAATTTCATTCTTCATTCTTTTCACAGAAACCTATACCAATAAAGGGCTCAGTGTTGAAATATGGTGAATGCCGTGGGTTTCTGGGAAATTTGTGGTCCTATGGGCAGAGCAGTGGAGGGAGGGCCAGGCAACTGGATGGTCTGCTTCTGATGAAATATTACAGCTTCAAGGATGTCAAATACTGTGGCTTTCCTTCACATATGGCCTCGTTCAAGGATTTTGGCTTCAGTAGCAACCACCCTATGGCCTCTCACTGTCTTTCTTGCATTGTTAATTGTGAGAGAGGACCATGCCCTTGGTGATCAAATCTGAAGAAATGAAAATGAACAGAGTTGGGAGGGAGAGGGTGGTCTGCTAGCAATAGTTTCAAGGGACTTGGGAACAAAGTGAAAACAGAGCCACCAGCATGGAGTAGTGGTTGTCATCACAACCACAGTTCTTACTCAGGGGCTGGCTTCTTGTTACGATGCCGAAAAGTGTGTGAGGCTCTTCAAAGAGCCTAGATATTTTCTCCTGGGAGAAAAATCCCAATCCTACTAAACCTCCGAGTCTCTCATGAAATACAATTTAAATACCCACTCGGGTCTCAGACACTTGGATGAAACATTTGGTCATAACAACAAGGAAGTGGGCAGTCCATTGTTTCTGTTTCTTTTGGCCAAAGCTGGTGCCTTCAGGGGATTTATGTGGAGATCAGAAGTGTAAAAATATATTCACTAGTGCACAGTAAAAATACAGATGGTCAGAGCAGGATCCACCATTTCCTTTTCTGTTCTTTACTTCTTAACCTACTGTTACCTGCCTTCTGCTCTGCCCACTGTCATGGACAAGGTCACTGGAGAGGTCCCTGGTGGTAAGTCCCATGGCTAATTCTCAGTCCTTATCCTACCTGCCCTTGCAGCAGTATCTGATTCTGAGCCAGTTCTTTTCCTCCGGCTTCTGGAATACAACTAGAGTGCAAGTCTCCCAAGGGAGGGGGCGATTTCACGGCACTATTCTTCACAAGTGCTTGCTCACAAGAGATGCTCCCTAAGTGTCTGCACAAATGACCCAAACTTTCCGCTCATCTGCTTGTGTCCTGTCTCTTTGGCTGATCCTTTGCCAGACTCTCTCCTTTCCCCACTCCTTAAATGATGTTTTTCTGGGCTGGTTCTAGACATGCTTCTATTCCATACACTCATCCTGGGTGGCCTCATCTACTTCCTTGTCTTTGCTGATCATCCTTCCTGTGACGTTTCCAAGCCCTTTATCCCTGCAGCCTCTCACGCCTACTGACATCTCTGTTCTAGTGCCACACTGACACTGCAAACCCTTCCTCCTACTCTGCTCCCTCTTCCAGTGAGTAGAACCAACATCATCTTGATGGTCCAAACCAGACACATGGAGTTTTCTGAACCTGGCCCACCCTCCACACACACACTCCCTGGCACTGTCCACCTCCCACATTCAATCTCTGGGTTCTGTGTGGCTTCTCCTTCCTAAATCTCCCTATAATCATCCTCCAACCATGAAAAAATCCACAAATACTTCTGAATGAATAAAGAAAAGTAGATTTCCAAAATATAAAGTTCAAATCAAGACAGAATGAGAACATTGTAAAAACAAAATTTAAAAGCAAAACAAAAACAAAAATCTTGAGCCCAGCTTTCAACGGTTCAGTCAAAAAACTTCCCAAGGTGACAGACGAGGGGCATAACGGAGAGTATCGAGGTACTTTCGTATAAGTAAATGTCGATTTTGGTCAGCTTAGGTTTATTTATTTATTTATTTATTTTTTTCAGCTTAGGTTTACATACAGAAAGCTACTTCCCAAACTCTTAATCAAACTGACTTAAGTTGAATCTGCCTATAATCTTGCATAATAAACCAAATGTGGTTCAAATATTACCTGTTGTGTAGTGACTCAGGAAAAAATAATCTCCTCATCCCTAATTCTTTAAGTAAAAAGCACTCTAACCACATCGTAGAGCTGGAAAGGAGTTTGAAGCTCATCTGAGCCAACCTTTTATAGGTGAAGCTGAAGCTCAACACGCTCATTTTACCGGAGACAAACCAGGGCTCAGAGAGGCATGGAAAGGACTGGGGCTCCCAGCTGCCAGTTAGGGGTAAAGTGGGGTTAGGACCCTGGCTGCTAAACTGTACCTGCCTGTCTGGATCCTAAGTAACCGCCCAGACAGCTGTGCCTTCAAGACCATGTTGCATGAGAAACATTTCTTTCAACCACACTTAAAACTAATAAACAGAACTATTCCATTACCCAACAGAACGGGGCAGCTAATCTGAGGAAGAGAAGCTGAGGCAGGAGGCTCCTCTGGTCAGTGACGGGCTGCTCTCAGGCAGAGGGAAGAATCACAGCGGGAGGCAGGAGAGGAAGAGTGGACATAAGGGGTGGACTGCGGCGGGAAGGACAGGTAAAGGTAAGTCAGGGTACTTACCTTTTCCTTGTCGCTGGCTTCTCGAGCCACCGTAGAGCCCTGAAACACAAAGATGTCATTAAAACATGCACATGGGAGGCCTCGGGCTTCACGTTTAAGGTATGCAAATGTTCCAGGGCAGAGCGCAGAAATGAATGAGCGCCAACTTTGCTTTGGAGTGAGCTCGGTCCCTTCCCTGATCACAACCCTGCCCAGTGGGCGCTCCTTCCTCTGCAGACATCCCTGTTGGCTCGTCTCCAATCCTTTCCCTAGCTCAGCAACCGAGCTGGATTCTCTCCCTGGTTCTTGCCCTCCAGTTGGAAATCAGAAAACCTGATGAACCCTTGAACAATAACATTTTAAAAATTATTATTATTATTTTTAAAGAGAATAAGCACATGAAGGGGTGGCAAAGGGCAGGAGAGGGAGAGAGAATCTTAAGCAGGCTTCATGCCCAGTGCAGAGCCTGATGCAGGGGTTCCATCTCACGACCCTGAGATCATGACCTGAGCCGATATCAAGTCTGACACTTAACTGACTGAGCCGCCCAGGCGCCCCTTGAATGATAACTTACTGACACCAGATCAAAACTGTGCTCTGCTTCTTGCCTCAATTGCCAGAAATGGTTGGTCTAGAAGACGGAATCTTCAAAGATGAAATGGGCCCCTGAGTGGCTGCCATGGCCACTGGGGCATTCAATGCCTCTTTCCCCACATGATCTTACAGATGGGGGTCCGTCCTGGCCCTCTGCCTGCCTTTCTCCCCTGTGTCAGAGTTACTGGTGAACATTTTTCCTCACCTACTACTATGAGTAAGACCCTTTGGTACTTCCTGTCCCCTGCACTCTGGGAATCCCTTCAGACATATACACGTTTCCTTGCACCCTCTTTGTGCCAGGCCCTAGGCCAAGCATAGACATATAATGTGGAAGAAAATGCCATTCTTGATCTCAGCAATCCTACTCTACTGCACTGGTTTTCAAAGCCATGCCTTGGAGCTCTAGGGTTGTCCAAGAGGACCCAAGGCCACCCAGACGCCACTGGGGGGTGGTGGGTAGAGCTCAAGAAGAGAAATGTTCCTTTGTCGAAGATGTTAATATAAAAGAAAAGTTGGGAAACAAATGGCCAGTGAATTTCTAGCTATGTCAAGCTGACAAGAACAATTTTTCTTTGTGCTCCTCTGACCACTGCAGGATCTCACACAGCAACGCCAGGCATTCCCTGCATAAATGGTTGGAGAAGGATCACCACCGATTCACTGCTCTCCCTTCCGCTGTAGTGCTGGCCACCCAGGCAAGAAAGACCAGGTCGGCAGGGTGACACGCTTGCCCCCCACCTCTTATATAGGCACGCACTGCCCTAGAACACTTGCATTAGCCAACTGTTAAGGGAATTTATCTGCAACATGGGAAAAACTTAAGTAGCTTCTAGATCAGCCATTCTTAAAGAAATCAACATTTCTTCTCTGTGACCATCTTTCATCCAGGCAGCTCAGGCACTGATTAGGACGTAGCCTGTGGTTCACAGATGAGGGACTCAGACAGAGGAGACTCCTGGCTCTGGGGAAGAGAGCCCAGGCTGGAGTCATCCCCCTGGCCTGGACCCCACCCGGGGGCCAATCCTCCATCCCCCTGGTGCTCAGCATTCCTGGGTCTTCTGGATGTCAGAGACCCTGCTGTCAGTGCAAGGGAAATGCTCAAAGCTTCTTGGGGATGCATCAGAGGAGCACAAAGCTGACCCACGAAATGGTGATGGACAATGTGAACTGTTCATGACGGAAATCGTGTGGCCCTGTTCCACAGTCACAGCACACACCCTCTGCACAAACTCGCAGCTGCCCCTTGAAATGGTCTGTTTTCCTTGTTTTTAGAGATTCTTGAATACAGACCACAAGTATCTTCCCTTACACACTGATTTCTAACAAAGAATGTTCCCAAATTAAAACAACAACAACATCAAAAACGACTGATATTTGCAATATCTGAGCACTAAGTTACTGGTCAGAGGTGGAAACTACTCATTCCTCTTTGTAGTTTTAGCCAAGTTTCTAAGTCTGTGTGTGTGTGTGTGTGTGTGTGTGTGTGTATTTTCCCTCCTGCAACATAATTTACCCTGCTTCTGATTCTCAGAAATGCTTAATCTCTATGTAAATGCAGATCATTAGCCCAGGGGGGGTGGTGGTGGGGAACAAATTTAATTCAAAATAAAAACCCAAACAGGAGTAGAAAATAAAGTTAGTAAGTCAAGGCCAAGAGTTTGAGCCATGAAATGATGCCAGATGTCCAGGTTCCATCACAATCGAAAGTACTGGCAAGAAGAGCATTTATTTATTTATTTATTCTGCAAGCTAAAATAGTGAGATGAAATTAGTGAAGTCCAAGGCAAATTAAAACTATAATATCCAGGCTATAAGTATAATTTACATCAATCTTGATGTTTACTAGATGCTTGCTTGAATGAGGCACTATCTTAGGGGAATAAAAAATAAAAAGGACCAAAAATTTGCTTTTTAAGGCACTTACTAGTAGAATGGATGAGTCATGACCAAAATTAATTGACCAGTTCACATATGCCACACATTATGTGGGACAGGATATATGTATATGTAAGTGTGTGTGTGTGTGTGTGTGTGTGTGTATGTGTATGTAATTGAATCCTCGTAACAACCCAGCGAAGGTAAGTATAATCATCCCTGTTTTACAGATGCAGAAATGGAGGCACAAGAAAAGCAGCAACCCACACACAGCTAACAAGTGGTAAAACCAGGACAGATGGCCTCAGAGATCACTTACATATTCACTGATGTGATATCAGATTCCACATTGTAACTAAGCTTTGAGAAATTACCTTTTGTCAGGTTTGGCATATCAAATAAGAAGATCCACAAATTCCTGAAAAAGTTATTAAAACACCGCCCTCCCAATTTCCAACTATACATGTAAAGTCTGACTTTTTTATACTCCTTAATCAAGTAACACTGCAACGGACAGCACAACCAGAGAGAACATTCCAACTGTCTCAAAGTAAGTCAGATGTTAGGGAGATTTGCAAAAATGCAAAGAACAAAAAAAGGCCACCTGTCTCACTAAATTTTTTGATTTGTAAGATATAGCTATTTTTCATAAAAATATGCTAACATGTAATGGTTTTTTATTGTACATAAAGTAAGCATTTAAAAATTTCTTACTTTAATTTCTAACATTGTAAACAGCAGTAGATACAACCTATATAAGCAAAAGCTTTTGGGAGTCCTCTTTTTAAAAAAAATTAATTTCAATATAATCAGCACACAATGTCATATTAGTTTCAGGTGTGCAATATAATGATTTGAAAATTCTACACATTACTCAGTGTTCATCATGACAAGTGCACTCCTAATCCCCTTCCCCTCTTTCCCCCTCCCCTCCCAATAACCATCAGTTTGTTCTCTATAGTTAAGTATCTGGTTTGTCTCTTTTTCCATTTGTTCGTTTGTTTTGTTTTTTAAATTCCACATGGGTGAAATCATAGGATATTTGTCTTTCTCTGACTGACTTACTTCACTTAGCATCATACCCTCTAAATCCACCCACATTGTCATAAATGGCAAGATTTCATTCTTCGTAATGGCAAATAGTTCATTGTATACGTACACCACTACTTCTTTATCCATTCATCTATCAAAGGATACTTGGGTTGCTTCCCTAATTTGGCTAATATAAACATGCTTCTATAAACATAGGTGTGCATATGTCTTTTCAAATTAGTGTCTTTGCATTCTTTGGGTAAATACCAAGTGGTGGAATTACCGGATCATATGACAATTCTATTTTTAATTTTTTGAGGAATTCCCCTACTGCTTTCCACAGTGGCTGTACTGGGGGTCCTCTTTTAAGAGTGAAGGGGTCTGAGATCAAAAAATTTGAGATCTCCTAGCAAAGACCAAAGGATGGCAAACTTTTTCTGAGCGGGTCAGATGGTAAATGTTTTAGGTTTTGTGGTTCAAAACAGTCTCTGTGGTACTACTTGACTCTGCCATTCTAGTACAAAGAGCAACCACACGTGATACAGAAACACTGGCCATGGCAGTGTGCCAATCAAACTTTATTTACAAAAATGGCCAAGTTGGATTTGCCATGTAGGCAGGTCCCAGAGTGCCAGCTCCTACCTTGGACGTTCTCTCCCAGAGTCAGTGATCCAAAGAGTCAGCTCACCTCCGTCCCCTCAGAACTCCCGTTGTGTGTCTCCCACTCAAAGTCTTTGAAATAGCAATGTCATCCTCCCAGTGAAACCTTCCCCGACACCCTCTGTAAGCGGTGTCCCTTCCCCATTCTCCCGTATCTTTACTTCTCTCCATAGCACTTACCACTTCTTAATATATAATAGGAACTACTAGCTACTTTTACTTCCTATCTGTACCTGCCACAATGTTAGCTCCTTAAGCGCAGGTTTGGTCTGTTTTGTTCGTCACGCTATTCCTAGCAAAAAAAAAACAAAAAAAAACAATGCCTGGTACCCGGCTGGTGCTCAATAAACAGCTTGCTGAAAATCAGACACGATACCTCCTAACATGTATACAGTATTCTGGTAAAGCCAGTCAGCGATCCTTGCTTAACTCGGAGCCGAGCACTGCTGGTTCAGTTGCCCGGTGGCTTTAAGCTCTGAGCACCTAAGTGTTTAGCATGATCAATTACAACCTTTGCTTAATTACTTAATAAAAATTAACCAAAAATCTCACCTTTAAGTCGTATTTCCTATATACAGATAAACGGTGGCTGAACACATTTCTTGTAACAATCACGTATATTTCAACTCCATCAACATTAAGCCGGTACATGCCCAAGAACTGGGGAAGAAGCGTGATCCCGTGACATTCTACTATGTACTGCACAAGAGAGAGAGAAAGGAACACATTATGCAATCAAAAGGTGCTCATTCAGATGTAAACTATAACTCTTCTGCCTATGGTGTTTAGACAAAGTCAAAGCCTCCAACCACTAAGGTTCTGGTTAGAGAAAATGGCCATGTTTATACTGCCTGATATAGGATCTGTGTCACCATGTATATACATAGATAAGAAAATTCAACTTTATCTCCAAAAGAGATGTTTTTTCTAACATTCCAAACTAATCTGTAAAGTCAAAACTTGGATATAATAAAGTTAGACAAGAGGGCAAGTGACTGGTCCATCTGCTAACTCCTCTAAAGTGAAAGCACACTCTACCGAGGGTCTCCCCACCCCCTCCTCCCCAGAAGCCCAGGTGATGACTCTGAGGTTGAGTCATCACTTGGCCACCGAGATCACTCTTTTAACAGTGTTAGGAAAGTATAGCATCGAAGCTGTGATTAAAGAGGAAACTATGGAGAGAGCTGAGTGTTAGAAGCTGGGACAGTTGTGTCTAGTCCTCATTTTAGTTTCTCACCCACCACACTAAGGTGTTGAGCTAAGCTGCCCGCCAGAGCAGCAGTGTGAAAGGAAGGTATCACACTACCCCAAAGCGCTTGCTCCTGCTTCACAGACAGAGGTACTCTGGCCCCATGTTGGATTTCATCAAGGCCACTGGACGAGTTCCAGCTTTGACACCATTTCTGATTTTTTTTTTTAATTATTTATTTTTGATAGTCATACAGAGAGAGAGAGAGAGAGGCAGAGACACAGGCAGAGGGAGAAGCAGGCTCCATGCACCGGGAGCCCAACGTGGGATTCGATCCAGGGTCTCCAGGATCGCGCCCTGGGCCAAAGGCAGGCGCCAAACCGCTGCGCCACCCAGGGATCCCACCATTTCTGATTATAGTTGCAAAAACACAACATGAGTCTCAAAGTACTGATGGCCATCCTCTAGAGGCCCACAAGAGGGAGACACACCTCCTTGAAAGCTGATCTTTATAAAACGGGTCCAATGACACTCTCCAAAGGAAAGTCAGGTTTTCCTTTCTTTAAAATGAAAGGGGGAGAGAATATTTCAAAAGAGCTCTTTTATGTCCTTGCCAGGTGTATGAAACCTCTAGGATAATGAATAGCATGAGTAGCATGATTCCAAAAATTGTAAAAATTGTTAAAATCGTACACGTTGTGCATATTACAGGGAGAAGCCTAAAAGAATGGTCACCAAGTGGTAATGGTGGAATTTGGGGTCACTTTGCTTTCTCCATACCCCATTTAAAAAATATGCTGCTTGAGTTTTTCCATTTTACAATGAACATTTTATAAAAATAAAAATTAAAGTCCTTTGAAACTTTTTTAGTGGTAAGCACTGTCAATAATCAACTCAGATAATATTTAACCATCCTCAGAGTCAAAAAAAGCCTTTAGTTTTTGTCATTAAAGATGAGCAGCATTAGTACATGAGTTTGATTTTTGTCACCCAGAGTACTGGCAGGTTTTAAAGATGCTCTTGCTCTTTTTTATCATACTGAGCATAACCGAGCTACACATTTTAATTTGATTTTTTAAAATATTTATTTATTCATGAGAGATGCAGAAAGAGAGGCAGAGACATAGACAGAGGGAGAATTAGGCTCCCTGAAAGGAGCCTGATGTGGGACTCAATCCCAGGATCCTGGGATCACAACCTGAGCCTAAGGCAGATGCTCAACCACTGAGCCACGCAGGTGCCCCTAATTTGACATATTTTTCTGAGCAGAGTTTCACCTCAATTTGTTCTTCATGTGAAGTCAGGTCAGTGGAACATTTTCTCTTTCTCTTTCAAAAAACAATAAACTAACTTGAGATTTGCTAATACAAGATAGACAGTAAAGTGGTATTGGTTGAAAAGAAAACTTCTCTCATCTGATCTAAGGAAATAAAAAAGTTGTCCCTCACCTCTGAAGAAAGACAGTTTGGGTGAGCCTTACAAACATGGTGACTATGGGAGTCTACCCCATGTAAGCACGGTAGCAAGAAGGCAGGTTTGTGAGCTGGAAAGAACGCACATGCATCTCAGTGCCTCCATTCACCAGCTGTGGGATCTTGGGCAAGTTATTAGATCACTCTTCATTTTAGTTTCATTTTCTGGAAAATAAGTGCCATAATTCCTACCATGAAGGCAAGCTGTTGCGAGGATTAGCCTGTCTGAATACTTCACACGAAGCCTGTGTGCTGTACTACATTCTTCTTTCCTCTGCTGAAGACAGTGGTAATAGTGACAATTATTTTCATTCAAAACTCTAAGAAATCAGCATTACACTCATCTGCTTTGTCCTCCAAATTCACTCACGAACTTGGATGGGCGTCCACTCTGAGGCAGGCTGTGCGTAGTATTTTGGAGGCCCACAGGGCATGTCTGTCCCCTGTCAGGGACAGACAGGGGGGCACACACCAGTTTCAGTTTGGTTGCTCAACCCCTCTTTGTGCTCAGGTGATTCCCATCTTGGCCTATCTTTTACAAGTGCTGGCAGAAGAATAAGTCTTTTTGATCAAAATCTCTGTACAAAGCCACAGAGTGCCATGGGACAGAGTAGATACTATGATTCAGGTAATGAATACAATACAGAAACTTTCTGAATGCTGTACTGGAAATCATCGACAAGCTCCTCCCGCCCCCCCCGCCCCGAAAAACACCCACGCAGATTACATTCTACAATTCCTCTATCTTTAAGACTAAATAAACTACTGTGTATACAAATTAGATCAATTTAATCTGCATCTCCACATTTCTACACGTGCTTGTTCTCAAAGGCATTGTGTATCTTATGAGACTCTTAGATGAACACCTTGAAAAATACAGATTTAATAGACTTGAGCCAAGTAAAGAAACATGTGCAAGACCACAGCCCAGATTTAAAGCCTGTCGTATTAAGATTCCAGTACTGATAAGCAACAGTTGGTGTCAAAGGTTTAGAAAGCATTTATGTGTCAGAAGAGAAAATCCCACCCATTAACTGAATTGCTGGGCAGGGGCACTGGGAAAAAATGACACAATTTCATTATAGGAGAGGGACATTCCACTGGCTCTGTGAACACCAGGGCTGGGGGACTGCTGCTCTAGCATGGTGTGTCACTGCACCCAGAGGCCTGGATGTTCACCCTCTTAGGGTCTTCACCAGATGACCCAGGAAATGCTACACACAAATTCTAATGCCAGTGGTCACATCTGCAAACCACATGCACAGACCATTGGGGGTAATCCCACATCCACAGAGACTGTAAATTCATGGCCAGAGCTTTAGCTGGGCCCTTTGCACAACTTGGCCACATCATGCTGCTAGGAGCCCTTCTGGTCCAGCTCCATGTTCACTAGCTGTGTAGCCTTCGATGAATTATTCAATCTCTTTGTGCCTCTGCATTTGGAAAAAAGGGGTAATGAGAGTAATGAGTGCATCAGGGTTTTGTGGAGAATGTGAGGACCACGGAAACAGGACTGGGGGCACTGACTGCCCATAAAGCCAAGACCCTGGGGTGAAGGGTGGAAACTTCCTAGAGCACCTGATGTGTCTCTAAAATGTTCTCTGAAAAATTGATTTTCTTTTAAGTGCATGATAGGAACTCTCAATTTCAGTGAACGTCCCCAGAACAAAGACTTTCCAAAAATGAATAATTTTATAAGTGTATGTCTGTAGTAGTATGTATGTATCTGCTTATAAAATATCTGCTTATATTCTTGAAATATAAAAGAAACACGAAAAAAATTGTATTTCTCTCTCACATTGCTTTTAGGTTCTCAGAACTCTGAGCACTTTCCCTTCAAGAACTTAAACATCACTGACAAATTTACAAAACAACTTGAACACAAATGCTTCAAAAATAAGAAGAAAGGGGTGTGTTGCGGGCACTATAATATCATGACTTTTTCAATAACCAATTATTTGGCTGGAGTATCTTCCTTTTTTTGAATATTGAAAAACATCCTCAGCAGCTATTAAATTCTTTTTTTAACATTGTTGATTCAATCACAAGATAATCTAAGGAATCTCTGCTTCTTCCCTTCTATGTCCTTAATTCGCAGATTACGGGAATGGAGAAATAATTTAATCCTGAGGATGATTCCTTAAGAAAGGTATAAATATTTCCTCCACTTTCAACCACTGTTTTGATGTGGCTACAAGGCAGGCCTTCCCTACTGGCAAAGGCCATATAGATACATGGGTGTGCCCCATCCGCTGTATTAGTATCTCAGTCTACAGGCCAGCAGGTGCAGTGCCTAGTGTAGTCTGTAGACTCCTTTCTAGAAGTCAGATGAGTCCGCTACTTCTGTCCTCTGCCACTCTGAGGTCCTAAGGGAGATAAGGCCACGAACGGACCAAACACTTGGCAATGCTGATCTTCCATGTGTGGCTCAGATATTAAGAGCATACATCAGACAAAGAGATGATTCTTTTACAAGAGCATGGGCTGCATGTATACAATCCTAAAGAGTGTGCCTTTCAGTGAATTCTTGAATATGGCATTTTCCTGAGACATTCCTATCTGTGGCATCATGCTGGCTCTCTAGGTGACCTGCAGCCAAGGTCTCTCCCACATCTAATGAGAAGCTTGGTCTGGCACCTGTACTGGTGACTTTCAAATGCTTGCAGTTCCAAGAGGACAGCGAGCTTTCATCTGAATAGGAACTGAATATTTACTTCCCAATTTTAAAAGAGTGAACTTGATTATCATCAATTTTAATTATGCTTACTATATGGAGCTAAAACAATCACAGTTATTCTTGGGGTCAGTGTTAAACCCACTTCATTACCTACATTTGCATTTTAAAATATTGTTTTTATTGGGGATCCCTGGGTGGCTCAGAGGTTTAGCGCCTGTCTTTGGCCCAGGGTGTGAGACCACCTGGAGACCCAGGATTGAGTCCCACGTCGGGCTCTCTGTATGGAGCCTGTTTCTCCGCCTCTCTCTCTCTCTATGTCTATCATAAATAAGTAAATAAATCTTTAAAAAAAATAAAATATTGTTTTTATTAAGCATTTTTCACTTTTGTATTTTCATGGCTAGATACCTCAAGGCACCTGTTATTTATCACAGAGTGGCTTCTCTTTTTTTCAAGAGTACTCTCAGAAACTTATATCTGCTGGCAATGTGTCTGTCTGACACCTGTGTTTCTAACACTCACAGTTTTTACTTTCTTCTGTCTTCTTTTAAAAAAATGTACTTGTAAATGATTCCATGGCACAATCAATAAAACCAAATTTTATCTCTTCATAAGTCTTCCTTAGAACTTTTTCCTATATAGCCACGGGTTTGTTAGAACTGTAATACGATGCTAAATGAATGTGGTGAAATCAGAATTTTTAAAACATATATGATGAAACAGCCATAAGATCTGTTTCCTTTGCTCTTGGGCGCTCAACAAGAATAACAAGTATTATGAATCCCGGGTTTGTTGCTCTTCTCATGCAAAATGAAATGCCATTAAAAGAGTCATAGCTGACTGAAGGGTTCAGCAGAGAGGATTCTAAGTGATGTACTGCAACAGATAAATATTTATATCTCTGCATGAGAGTGTGAACCTGGGCTCTGGCTTTTGGAAATTGCTGTTATTATCATGTTTCACTCATTTTTTTAGAAGCTTGAAGTGACAATTTAATATAGCATCAAATTAATACTTCAATGTAAAGTCTTGTTTCATTTAATGTTTCTGAAAGGTTAAATTATCTGTAATCCTTATTGTGCCTCTGGTTATGTTTATCGATCGTTGTGACAACATGAAAGAAAAGAAAATAAGAAAGAAAGATAGCCTGAAATTAAGGAGTGCTTTGTTTTAGAATGACCAAGCAAATAAATAAATCCATACTTTACTTGAATTCATGTTTTGGGAAAATGGTCTTTAAGTAGCAGTGAATACAATTTATTTTGGTTTCAAATAGTTTTGAGGTGAAAAAAGAATGTAAGGATGACTACATTTAGGCTAATATAAATACAAAACTACTGCCTTTCTTAAAATTGATAAAATCAGGTTTAAAAGGAACAAACAATCTTCTGTAGTGTTTACAAACATTCTTAGTACTGAGATAATGAAAAATATATAGAATGTATCTGAAGGCAAACACTGGTGCTCCTCGTTTGTTACACTATGACTAAGACCCAGAAGCGCCATGGTTACTTTTTTTTAAGATTTATTTATTTATTTATTTATTCATGAGAGACAGAGAGAGAGAGAGAGAGAGAAGCAGAGACACAGGCAGAGGGAGGAGCAGGCTCCATGCAGGGAGCCCGACATGGGACTGGATCCCGGGGCTCCAGGATCAGGCCCCCCGCTGAAGGTGGCGCTAAACCGCTGAGCCACCTGGGCTGCCCAGCACCATGGTTATTAAAGACGAAATCACTTGGTAAAAACTACTCTATCGAACGTGCAGATGGCATTTATTTGTTGATTACAATGAAAATGCTGAATGGCTGTTCTGATGTCACCCTAAGGAGATCTGAGAGGTCCACAGCCGATGGGAGGCTTAGCTGATCAAAGAAGGTGGGTTCCAGAATCATCCCCTTGCCTTCCAGTCAGGAGCTGTGCCCCAGTGGCCCAGGACTGAGGCTGGGAGGTCAAATGTGTAAGCAGGTGTGCCAGGGACCCGGGACAGGAGGAGGAGCTGGGGCCAGAGAGTGGAGGTGCCAAATTCCAACAGAAACATGTGCTCCTTGTTCATCTTTTTCAGCACAGACAAAACTCTCTGGACAGCACCTTTCCTAAAATAAGCTCAGAGGCCCTCTGGAGATTAAGCAATGAGCTTGCCAAGACTATCAAACATGAGAAGGCAAGTGTGGCTGCCTTTGGGGAAGGCCTCCCCGCCCAGCTGTGGAGTGTGGTCTGCAGCCTTGTTGGCAGCTCCTTCTGGGTCAGCCTCCCTGTTACCCTGGGGTGGGGAGGGGGAGGAGGGAGGACTCAAGAGCACCCACCAGTTGGCTGCAGCTTGGTTGGCCTGCGTGGTGGCCTGCCTTGCCCCTCTGCCCAGTCCTGCTTCTTCCCCCTACCCTACATAGGTTTGATCCCTAGTCAACACCCTGACCCCAGACTGCGTGGGCTTCTGCTTGGATAGGTCACTCTGAGTGTCAGCAGGCCCAAGAAACAACAAATTCAGGCTCCCAGAAATTGCAGAGGTTAGGACCATCAGCAACAGAATTTGAATAGTCACATATAAAACATTTAAAAAATAAAAGATGCAATTTCTGAGATGAGCACATAACAGGAAACTATCAGGAAGGAACTGGCACACTTTTAAAAATGGCACTTCTACAAGGAAATATGGAATTACTGAAATAGCGACCCACTGGGCAGGCGAGACAACAGAATGGGACAGCTGAAAAGAGGACTGGGCCTGGCGGAGCTGAGGAATTGCCCAGGAAAGTCAAGAGCAGGGTTGTCTGGGGATGGAAATGGGAATGAGGAGTGGGGGGCAGTGGAGACCAGAATGAGAACGTTCTAGCTATTGCAGAACTGAGAGGAGACAGGAGGCATATAAAGAGAAAAGGACGATGGAATTTCCAGAAACCGGAGGAAATTTGCTGGGGGCCCGGAAGCCTGAGCACGAATGGGGAGTGGCGGGGGGAGGAGAAACTCTGGGAACTAAGGCTCTGAGCAAATGGCTGCTCCCTGCCTGCAAAGTGGAGCTCAGCAGGGCGCTCAGCAGGGTGCTCCCTAGAGACCTGAGAGATGGCAATAGCCTTCCTGATGTTTCCGCTAAGAGATGCCAAGAAATGCATCTGCAGCTTCTGAGGGCAGAGGCTCTGCTGGGAGCTCAGCTTCAGTTAGCAGAGTTCCAGGGTGCTCCTCGGACTTAAAACTTTAACGTACTTTTCAAATTTTAATCGACCTCTCCTCCAGATAGAGAACCAAAAACCCAAAAGCAGACTCAGCGTGCTTCTCCAGCTCTAGAAAGTAGATAGTGCCCTGCCACCTGAGAAGCTTCATCAGCATCACCTGGGAGCGTGTTAGAGACTCAGCATCTCAGGCCACCTGAGATCCACTGCGTGAGAATCTGCATTTCTGCGCGGTGCTCCGGTGTTGAGTCTCCACCCAAGGTTTGAGAAGCACTGATACACTGTGTAACCTGTTCTTCTGTGCAACACCCAACTGTTTCAGCTGTTGGCTTTTATGTGCCTATTTTTTTCTTCTTTCTGTGGCTTCTTCTTCGAATGAAAATACCCACACCACTGTCCCTCATGGAAGGATAAAAAGATAGGACTCCAAGGAGGGTTCAAAAAAGTCAAGCATTCATTCTAAAATCCTCTCCTGAGATGTAAGATACTAGCTAGCTTACTCAACAAGGAATTCAGGGCACCTGGGTGGCTCAGTGGTTGAGCATCTATCTGCTTTTGGCTCAGGTTGTGATACCAGGGTCCTGAGATTGAGTCCTGCATCAGGCTCCCCATGGAGAGCCTGCTTCTCCCTCTGCCTGTGTCTCTCATGAATGAATAAAATAAAATCTTTTTTTTTTTTTTTTTTTTAATGATAGTCACACAGAGAGAGAGAGGGAGAGAGAGGCAGAGACATAGGCAGAGGGAGAAGCAGGCTCCATGCACCGGGAGCCCGACGTGGGATTCGATCCCGGGTCTCCAGGATTGCGCCCTGGGCCAAAGGCAGGTGCCAAACTGCTGCGCCACCCAGGGATCCCCAATAAATAAAATCTTAAAACAACAACAACAAGGAATTCAGATTTTTTTAGACAGGACCTCCAGATTTGGGTCAAGTTACTAATTGTTTCCCAATGCTAAGGACAAAAAAGGCTTTGGGGGTTACTTTATCAGTTTATTAGTTCAGTCATTTTGAAATGAGAAACAAGTAAATTTAAACCTTGCATTTCAAAAATGGAAAAGATATTCTTAATGATATATTCCTAGGCATTTCTTGATGAGGCATACAATAACCTGTTCCCTCTCTTAAAACTTCTAAGATTCCACTGACACTGACCCTGAATTTCAGTTAAAGCTGAAGCTACATGATGCCAAAACTCCCAATGATTTTACGCCAGCGGGGGGAAAAAAAATCAGTCATTTTAAGAGACATTCAAGTAGGTTTCCTTTTTGAATGCTCTCTGACACTGGTGAGCAAATTAGTTGATAATTGTCATTTACAAGACCCAAGTTTGTTCTAGCCTAACAGAAAAGTGAAGAAAATGGTACTGACACCAAAACTTTGGGTAATTTTCCCAAATATAACAAAGAGAAAACCAAATAAAATAAAAGAGGCTTGTAAATGTTTGCTTTGCTTAATAGAAATTCTCTTTTGGTCTGAGGGATGATGTGGAGTGGAAATTACGGTAGGATTTGGGCCGCAAGTAAAGAGTGAGGCAAGATATGGGGGCTTGGGAAAAATTCTAACTCCTTATGGTTTGAATTTTCATAATTTTGCAACCATCCCACATGACACCAGAAACCAGGCCCCCTAGTGGATTGACAGAGTTGATGATTTCAGCACAGGGAGGCAGGAAATGAAGGAAACGAAGTAGAAGAATGGTCTTTATCTTATTCAATCATTGAATAAGAGCACTTCCCATTCGCCAAGCTGAGCAGGTTGTAAATATCAATTCACCTAAGTAAGACAATACCCAGTAAAGGAGGTACTATTAACCAAATTTTATAGACAGAGAAACAGGTGTAGAGAAGTTCGGTCACTTGCCCAAGGTCATAGCTAGTCAGAGGCAAAACTGCAGCCGACAGCTCCAGAGTCTGAGGCCTGAACCGCCTGCCACACCGCCTTGCTGGGGAGTTTGGCTTGTCAGAAACGTAGTCCCAAGAAGAATTTATGTAAACATCTAGCAATGTTCTACTTCTCCAGAGACTGGCCTTGTGGTAATTTTAACCTTCCCGACTATTGCTATAGCTCTGGCTATATTTCATCAAAACAGAAAACAATGAAAGAAAAGAGAAGGGAAAAGAAAAGTCAAAGGGCCACGGAAGTACCACAACTATTGGCAAGTCCATTCGTTTACTCCAAGGAGGAATCCTCTCCGAGAGCCAGTCCCATCCACTGACAATCGGAACACGCCTCACTGCTCATCCAGACCAGGCAGCAGTTCAGAAGCACAGCAGCACATTAGAAGGTAAAAAAACAAAACAAAAAAAAAACAACAACAACAAAAAGCAAGACGAAATCGAAGAATTGACACTTGCCGCCCAAGCAACAGACAGAAATTTATGACTCAGCATAAATCCTCGAATTGGTCCAGATCTCCTTAGAGCAGGAAAAAAAGCCTGACATGTGCCTCAAATGCCTGGGAGCATCACAGAATAGAACAGAGGACCACAAAGCCTGGAGAGACCTCTCCTGGATCACAGATGACAAGGCCTGTATCCGATCACGGGCAACAGCTAATTTGGGGATTTACAAGGCTGAGCTCGCCACTGGGTCAAATCACCAGTATCCCGTGTGAAGGTGGCCTCTGGCAGGAGGGGCGTGAAGAACATTCAGGAGGCAGCCAGGCCAGCAGAGGGCCAGGGAGCCCGTGCAAACTGCATCCTCCCTTCCACAACCGTGGTACCAAGTGTAATTCTGTGTTGATGTGGTTTCAGCAGCCTACACCGATGAGTTTCAAGTTCCATGAAATTCTATGTTGCATAGGTGTTTGCAAGGATGACATTTACTGTGTCACGTGTCTTCTCCGTGGGGTACTCCTTAGACTAAGGCAACCTTGTCTGATCCTAGCACCAAGAACAGTTCTAGTCCTGCTCAACTTATTCATTGGTATCTTCAAGCACAGTAGCTGTGTCACTGACTTACTCAGGCTTCTCTTTGCACGTTGGCTGCTAGGAAACTCAAATTCCTGGCCCTCACGCTAGCAAGCATGCTGGTCATCCCAGCCCAACCCAGGTTTCATTTTGTGTCCATCCTCCCCTTCCCTCTTCTACCTCGCCTCTCTTCCCATTTATTCTACCTCATGTTTCAAACTTTGTGGAAGGCCACCTTCTATCCTTTCTGGAATTAGGTCAAGAGTAAATCTGTGAACAAATGAATGAATGAATGAAACACAGATGGGGAAACCGAGCTTCAAAGATCATCTAAGTAGCTATTTCTTCACAAGCTAGGATGTAGGTCTCTTGATTTTCAACTTAATGTCCTTGAAATAAATTGTATTAATCATGGCAATTCTCATTTATTAAGACACTTTAGGTTTAAGATGCTATTTTTAAGAAGAAAGAAAAATCCAGATGTTGGAGAACAGACTTTTTGGGGAAAGAACATACCAAAAAGGTAACTATTTTTCAGCAGTGGAACGAAAGGAAATCTTGAGCTCTGTGAAAGCCCTAGGAGGACATCAATATATTTATTATGATCCCCAACGTATTTTCTGTAATACTGGTGACATGTCAAATCTGCATGCGAGGTTACAGCGACTACCCCAGAGAAAAGGTTTCAAACAGTGATTTCTGGAAAGCCAAGAAATTCTGAACTCAAAGTTGTCATCAGGAAGTTGATGTTTGAATTGCGTGTCACATTTTATTAGAACGTTATCGTAGCCACGTATCAGAATAATATGTTTTCATCAGTCACTGAAGTATCACTTTGCTTTGAATGTTCTGAGATAATTTAAAGAAAGAGTAAAAAGACTGTCTAAGCATGACATTAAGTTCCAGAGGGGGAAACATGAAATAGTAGACACTTTAAAAGGTGAATAGTAAAAAAAAAAAAAAAAAAAAGGTGAATAGTTAAAAGTCTCATACTGTAATTCAATTCATTCAGAAGCCTGTGCCTGTGCCCTCACTCATACTATCCTGGTATTTTAAAATGTCCTTTATATTAGGCAACAGCATAAGTGCTATAGAACAAATTTCAAAAGGAAGAGATGTTTTAAAAGATTTTTTAGACATTCAATGAATTTAGAGGCTGACTTAATGTTTTTAAAGAACAAAACAGGAGCAGTCCCCAGTTTCCAGAAACAAAATATAGCTCAAAGATTTTTAATAGATTTCACTGCAAGCAAAATGCAATCGATCACATTCACAGAGATGGGAAGAATAAGCAAGCGCCAAGAAATAATTCATGACGCTAGAACATCACATGTGACCATAAAGTAGGGAAGCGGACTTTTAAACAGAAGTCTCAGAGCTCACAAATCCAAATGACCACTGCCTTCAAAGTAGTCACCTTGAGAGGCCGAGATTTAATAATGTTTCAGAATCCTTCAGTTAACACAGGCACTTAATTCTGAGAATCCTCTGTGACAGCCAATCTTCACTTGTGAGGAGGATTTGGAGCTATTTAGGTCAAAAAATAAAGCAGGAGTCTAAAAGCAAGCGTGTGTGTATTGGTGTGTGGTTCAGATATTAGTTCTGAAGATGACTGCTGTGATGTTGCAAGCAATGGTCATATTCATGCCAAAGACCACAATTTCTCAGGATGCCACAGTGGTTACTGTTTTGTGACTTGGTGGTGATGGTCGCCAGCACCATCTACCGAGGTGCCAGCATGTGGCAGAGCTGTGCTGAGTACTGGATGTGAGCTCTTCCCCTTCAACCTCCAGGACTCCAGAGTTAGGTTGTTGTTATTACCTCCATTGTATAAACCAAGAAACTGAGGCTTCAAAGTCCAGAAGTCACCTGGTTAGGAGGTGACAGGGCTGGGATCTGAAGCCAGGAGTATCTGACAATGGACTTCATGCCCTTATACCACAGTACGTAAAGCCTTGTACAGCTCCAGCTGGGACCTGGGGAATATGTGCTCTATCAGGCACACTATGTCAGAATTGTTGAGATTGAGAAAGAGAGAGAAAGAAAGGGAGGGAGGGAGATAGATCACTGCTCCCAAAGGGAGTTTCATTTTATTCCCAGGGGATTATGAATGAAGAACACTGAAGGGTAAAAAGGACGCAGGAAGTAAACAAACACCAACTTTCTAAAATCGAATAATTTTCTCAGAGTGGGGTGGACCCCTCTGGGGCAGGGACAGGAAGAAACAGAGAAAGCAAGATAGGATTTGGAAGTGTAAATGGATAAATACCCAAGAGGTCAACACCTGACTTCTGGCATGGTGAAAACACTCCTGAAATGTTGCCAAATCTTAAACTAAGTGATTTTAAATTCAGAATGGTAATCATCAAAACTATTATGCGGAAGAGTATTTACATGAAAAGTGTTAAATAAATAACTAATGTTCTTCGCAGTACAAGAATTCCTAAATGTTAATGATCAGCAATCTGGTCACAAAAATGTTAATAAACCCAGCAAGGAGATTTTTATGTCAAATGTGTTCTTATTATTCCTAACTAGATCTTTGGCCTTGGTCATAATTCATCATGAATGTTAACTTTCTCAAGAGTTTCAAATAGAGAAAAATTACCTGGTGGTATTTCTTCAGGATGTTGTGCATTTCGGCCACATCTTCACTCGTGATGGTCTTGATGATGTATCTTTTGTCGTAGGAGGTGTGGAATCGAGCCCCGCTGCGTGCCTGGGAGTCGTTGGGAAGGGGTGCGCTCCTGGTCAAGGAATTCTTCCCGTTGGGATAAGGCGGGGGGAGGAAGGAAGAGACAGGTTAGAGGCATGGCCTTCTGATTTCCAGATCATGTGTTGTCATCACAAGTTTTCAAACACATTTATGTTTGGAAGAAATTGGTATATGTAGGATGACAACATTAAATATGTATCATAACTCAAACTGCTCGTCTTATTTTTTTAAGATTTTATTTATTTATTCATGAGAGACAGAGACAAAGGCGGGGGAGAAACAGGCTTCCTGTAGGGAGCCTGATGTGGGACTCAATCCCAGGACCCCCGGATCATGCACTGAGCCAAAGGCAGACACTCAACCGCTGAGCCACCCAGGGATCCCTCAAACCGCTAGTCTTTCAAATGAAATGAAAACAGCTTGGATATATACTATGCTTCTAATGTCCTTAAGGTAGGCTAATGGCCAACTCCAACCAGTTACTTTGTCTACCTTGTTCTTTTTCTGAGCTGGACAAGAGCTCACATTTTCTTCTGAATAAAATTAGGTTCCAACCACAAAAAGAATTTCTTCCATTCCCTGAATGGTTTCCTTCCAGAACAGTTACTCTGCCAAATAGCAGGCCGAAAATATTTCTCATTATCTTATGGGTGAGGAGATGGGGACAGGAGAGGGTCGATCACTGGGCAAAGGCCCCATGGCTAGTAAGGGGAAGTGCTGGAGCCCCATCTCCAGGGTAGAGGACTCAGAGCCCCAGTTCTCAACTAGTAAAGACCACTCGCAACTACTTCGTCTGTGCCATCCTTGGGAGAGGCCTGGGCAGGTGTATTCTGAACTAGCTCCTCATAAGACTCTGACTTGGTCCATCTTCTACCCCACTTCAGCCATTTTGAGAACAATTTAGCTCCTGGTGGACAAGGAGTGGCTCTGAGCAGGGGCTCTTGTAGCACCATTTTGTTCCAGTATCTGGCTCAAGCTACTGATACTCTAGCTAGGTAAGTCCACCTGAAGGTCGACCCTTTTCTCATTTGTGACTCTCTTGTTGGAATCTCCCGTTTTCTTAACCTTCAAGAAACCTCTCCCATCTCCTCCAACCTTCTTACACTGGTCACTCAGACTACTAGGATGATGTCTAGCACCTCAGAAGGGTACTCCCCACCCCTGCTGCCTGCCTGTGCCTCTCAGTACTGACCTTCCCACCCTGCCTGGCTCCAGAGCTGGGTGGCATAGGAGGGATTCAAAGGCAAGACACTTTCCCTCTCCAACTTCCTCTCTACAACTGGGCATTTGAAAGCCTCACTGAATGTCTGGTAAAGGGGACACAGATGTCTTTAGAGAAATGAGTGGTTATCACTGCATCATGGATTTTCAATGAAAGAGGTCTTTTCCGTCTAGTATACGCAGGTCGCTATGCTTTCCTTCCTCTCTAGAAGAAATCCGACAGGATTTAGCTCTATGAAGGACAACTAGGCTGCAGTGGCAGAGTTGCTCAGGAAGGTCCTTCTCGTTGCTGAGGGAGTGGCCCACAAGTGTGTTGCCATCTCCCAGCATGCACCCTGGCACAGCTGTGGTGACCGTCACATTCTAACACAGCACGTCTTGATTAGAGGGCTGGCAGGCACAACTGTCAAGAGCAGAGCCAATGTTGCCAATTAACTGAATTTGCTTTCCTTAGGTTATTAGGAAACTGGAGAGAAGGGGAAAAAAAATCGATGTAACTTCCAATGACTTTAAATAGCAGGATTTGGCAGGGTTAAATTATTCTTGAGACAACTGAAATCCATTAGGTAGACTGAGAAGGATGAAAATAATTTTCAGGATGAAAATGGCCATATTCACGAGAGTCTAATTCTCCATTACATGGGGTTTTTTTTCTTTTTTCCTCAAAAAAATTCTCCTTCACACTACTTCCTACTATGAATAAAAGGGAAGAAAATGGAAGTGAATTCTCCCTCTTGGCGTTTTAAACACCAGCAAAAAAAAATCAACTATTGTCATGGGCTAAGGGTCTTACATTTTTCTCCCACACATTAACTTGCAAAAAATTATCCCAAATAACTTCTTTTTTTGGAGGGGAGGTGGGGTAGGTAGTAAAGGATGCTGTGCTCAGCAAAGGATAGAATTACAGCAACATATTGATTAATATCAGATATTAAAGTCTAACATTATATCACAGACCAATGGGAGAGAATAAAATTGAACGCTGCACAGTAAGTGCTTCTCAAACTTTAAGGAGCAACCAAATCACTTGGGGATCACACTGAAATGCCGATTTTGACCTTGCAAGTGTGGGCTGGGGCATCTGAAGAAGGAGATGAGGACGATAGAGCCATGGCAAGTCTGTCTCCCACATGAGAATCAAGAGTCTACTGAAGTGTGGCTAGAGTGGGTTTTGTCTATGCGGAGGGTATAAACTCCAGTGCATTAAGTGTGTCATAATCACATACTTACTGGCATGAATACCTCTCCCATTATATTCTGTCCAGCTTTGGTTTGGTTAAAATGGGAAAGTTTATTTTATTTTTTTAAAGGTTTTATTTATTTGAGAGAGAGAAAGAGAGAGCACACAAGGACGAGCAGAGGGAGAAGGACAAGCAGGCTCTGTGCTAAGTGCAGAGCCTGACGTGGGGCTCAATCCCATGACCCTGAGATCATGACCCGAGCAGAAACCAAGAGTCAGATGCTGAACTGACTGTGCCACCCAGGCTTCCAAAAATGGGAAACTTTATAGTGAAGTAGAAGAATTCATTCCATTCACTGTTAATTCATTAGAAAAATATTTAATATTGATTTATACAAGGCAAGGTATGGGATTCCAAAAGGCTAGAAATGACTCATCAAATAAGTAGTGGCTCTTCAGCTCAGATGCTACCTCTTTCAAATTCTTTGTCTTTCCCTTCAGTTTCAAATATATTGATAATCATTTATTCTAGACTCTGCATTAGCATATTGCCCATGTCTTAATCCTGGTCATAACACTTTACAAATTCTAATCCTGATTCTGCCTCAACTCAGTTTTTCAATAATCATATGAGTAGACCCAACCCAACTGGTAGTCTACTTCCCGTGCAGGTAAGGATTTTTTTAAGGCTCTCAGTTTTCAAATAATCAGTGAAGTTAGGAACAGCCACATTGTCAGAATTAAGAAAGTACCTTTTATAATCACTATGAACATAAAAAAATATGAACCAAATTTATTGAAAGCCTTAGAGAAGTAGAAAATCAGAAGAGTAAACACTATTTTACACAAAATGAACAATCCTTGAAATGACTCTTAAGGCCTGGAAAAGTCCAACTCACTATTTCATCTTTATTTTCACAACATTCTCCTGAGATAGGAAAGGCCAAGTGCTTTTTCCCACTTGAAGATAACCAGACTGTGGAGTACAATAGAGTCAAGTAATACGCCTGAGGCTCCTGCCTAACATTTCCTCTGAGGAAGCCAAAATGGGTAATTTTTGAAGATAAGACTAAACTTTTGCCGTCACTTTACATCATAATCATAGATTTTCTGGGTCTTTGAAATAAGGTAGAAGTGTGTGTGTGTGTGTGTGTTCGTGTGCATCTAATGGTACGGCACCTGTTCTACTGCTCTTCAACCCTTGGGTATGTCCATTAGCTTCTCTGAGCCTCAGTTTCTGTGTCTATAAAGTGATGGAGAATAAACTAGGGGAGAGGGTGAGCTGAATGAGATCTCTACCACAGACCTTTCGTAACTCTCAGAACGAATCTACTTGAAGGCATGGCATGCTGCTCCAGGAGCTATAGATTCACCTCAGAGGGTGAGTCAGTACACTTCCCAACAAAAGTTCAGTCAGAAAAGTATGGCCATCACCTCAGCAGAGGCATAATGTTGGTTTAGGATCTGGGCCATGATTGAAGAGAAGATGGTAATAGTTCTTAGGGCAGCATGAAAATAATGCTTCATAGATTCCAGATACTCTCAGGACAATTTTGGCAAGATGGAGAAAATGAGCTGAGAGAAGGAAGTCAAGGCCATGTATCTAAAGGAGCCACTAGGCAGCTTCCATACAGTCTACTATGTAGCAAAATTAAATTCTGAAATTATTCAGTGTGCTCTGCTCTGTCACAAAGAAAAAATGAACCATAGTATCACACAGGATGGTTGGTGAGTTTGGGAGGTGAAGAGGAAGAAGGCCTGAGAGAAGCAGAGCTTCGCAGTGACCTTTGGTAACCCCCAAGGGGTCCCTCTATATGTAAATAATGTTCACAATCAAAGAGCATGACAGCTGACAGCAACCTTGGAGATTATTCTAAGCCATTTAATTTACAGGTAAGAAAACAGAATCCCAGAGAGTGGAAATGACTTGCTTGCCCTAGTACTTGAACATTTGAGTGGGACGATACACATGAGGACCTTGCAAGGGCCTCTCCCAGAGCAGTCGGCCTCCATCCCTCCTACCACTGCTGGTCCCTCCTGGGCTCAAAAGTCTGGTGGGCATTAATGATGGGATCGTTGATAGAGTCTTCCATGGTGACAAACACCTTCCAATGACAATTTAGAGCATGAACGAACTGGCACAAAACCAAGCTGTCTTTATGTTTTCAGTATTGCCAAGTAAAAGTAAATCATCAGTAATAGCCTCAATGCTAATGCAGGCCAGGGTCCTCAATCTACATTTTATTAACGTGTGTACAAATCTATCCTGACTCATTCTAGGACTGTTCATTACTCGACTTGAGGAGCTGTCTTCTCGCAAGGCAAGAGCTGAGACTGATGTATGTTTCTGGAACACAGCTTCAGGACAGGGAAAGTATGTGTGGTTGAGCCCTGGGCTTAAAGTCAGACAATTCATGCGGCACAGACAGGGCTGAAAGATGCCCAGCACTTCATATTTCTGACAGTGCTGTGCACTGGGGGTGACGGTGTCAATCCTAAGAATTCTTCACATTTCTGACCACGTGACTCAGTACACTGTGTCTATTTTAATTAGTTCACATGTTCTGAGAATTGCTGGGGCTTTTCATTCTCTTTTGGTGACTGGCTTCTATCTCTAGACTGTCCTATCCTGTTTTTCCCTGCTTAAAACTGTAAGGGTTTTCTTGACAAATAATGCCAGGGCTGAAACAAGAAATCCTTTACTCTGGGAATGCGAAATTCTGGGTTACTCTCCATAATGCTAAACTGGAAAGAAAGAAAGAAAAAAGAAAGAAAGAAAAGACAAAAAGAAGTTAAGACAAAATCTGCAAGTGAGGACAAGTTGTGCATAGAGGAAAGAAGGTCCAGCTGAAGATACTATATATTATATATATATATATGTATATATATACATATATATACACTTTTTTTTTTTAATTCTTTTCCCTCTTAACCACCTGATTTAAAAGACCAAGTCTTGGGGGGCACCTGGGTGGCTCAGTCGGTTAAGTGTCTGCCTTTGGCTCAGGTCATGATCTCAGAGTCTTAGGGATCCACTCACATGTCAGGATCCCTACTCAGCATGGAATCTGCTTCTCACTCTCCTGCTCTCCCTATTCATGTTCGCTCTCTCAAATAAATGAATAAAATCTTAAAAAAAAAGACCAAGTCTGAGATGAAAATCTGATCTAATCAAAGGCCTAAAAATCACTGCTTATAGGACTGTTTAGTCATCTTCAAGGTAATTCCCATTTCCAAAGTAAAATATTTACTCTCAGGAATGTTCACCAATACCTACCTTTCTGTGTGTATGAGAAAGTTGCCAGGTAAAATGACACAATGATATCTACCTAGAATATGGAGCTCTACTCTTATGCCCTCATTAGAAAACAGATTTCAGAAAAGAAAAGAAAGAAGAAAAAAGGAAAACAGATTCTTTGTTATAGACAAAGCTATATATTCTGAAACACGGTGCCATTTTAAAAATTCAAAATCTGGGATTCTGAACCTCTCAGTTCAAAAGTGTGAATGTGCAAAACGAAGTGCTCTTTGGCTATGTGGAGTCAAAGTCACAACACAGTTTAAAGGCAATCCAGGGCATTCAATGTGTGAAATGTCCCACTGGCCTTGTGAAATGTCCTCATACATCTTCCCAAGTCTATAAGCCATCAGAGAAGACCCTCACAAAGCCATGAAGTACACATTCATCAAAATGTTTTTTTTTTAAATTTTTTTTTATTTTTTTGCTTTTTTAAAAGATTTTATTTAGTTGTTCAAGAGAGACACAGAGAGAAAGAGGCAGAGACACAGGCAGAGGGAGAAGCAGGCACCTTATGGGGAGTCCTACATGGGACTCGATCCTGAGTCTCCAGGATCATAACCTGGGCTGAAGGCGGGTGCTAAACCGCTGAGCCACCTAGACTGCCCCATCAAAATGTTCTGACATTGAAACCATCTCTCTATGTTTAGTCCATTCATACTTCTATTTAGTTTACTCATATCTTCTCAGGTCCACATTGCCATAAGCAGAACCATGATGGCCTTTCAAGTTCCAAACAGTGCTGCTGATGAAGCTGGCAGATGGTATAACATGGCATTGGGCATGGAAACTTTAAAATCAAGACCGTGAATTTGGGCAAGTTAATTTAAGCTCTTGGTGCGTTGGTTTCCGTATCTATAGAAATAACGATAAGGATAATAATAATATGAGCCACAAGTTTAGGAATTAAATTAGGGGAGTATAATGTTTTAAAATAGTGCCTGGAATAGAGAAGTACTCAATAAATGGTAGCGATGATTATAAATAGCGAATTTCAACTTGGAAGATCTTTACAAGTGCAGATCAATATTGACAGATGATTCTGCAGACTGAGAAGCTAAAAATGAAGAAGGACTCAGAGATAATCTTCTTCCAATTTGTCCTGGATTACTCTTATCCCCACCCTGGCCAAGCCTCTGGTTTGTACCTCGGAAAAATTGAGAGCCTCCCGCTGTCCATTTACCTTTGCAGGTTATTTCCTACAGCCCTCCTTAACAACCACTTATATTTTTACAAACGAATTTACAACATTTTTTTTTTTTTTTCGAATTTACAACATTTTATAAAGAACTCTGAGGTAAAAAAAATTCCCAACCCACAAGGTCTTCCTCCTGTCCTCAGTTCCCACTTATCTCCATTAAAGGGGATAAAGGGACGGGACAGGTCTCTAAAGAAATAGAAAGTGGGGCATCTGGGTGGCCCAGTTGACTGAGGACTGATTGGACTCTTGGTTTCGGCTCAGGTCATGATATCAGAGTCGTGAGTTTGAGCCCCACGTTGGGCTCCAGGTGCAGCAGAGTCTGCTTAAGATTCTCTTTCTCCATCTCCCTCTGCCCCCTCCTCCCTGCTCACTCACTCTCTCAAATAAATAAATCTTTAAAAGACAGAGAGAGAGAGAGAGAAAGAGAGAGAGAGAGAGAGAGAGAGAGATGGAAAGCACAGGGGAAGGCAGCTGGGAGAGGTGGGTGACTCCTTCCTGAGGAGAGGAGGAAAGCAGGCTGAAGACGTCCACGGATTTGAAGGCACAGGGGAGGGAAAGTCAGGGGAGCTCACTTCACAGACCTCTGCTACCTCAAGGGAGAAGCAAGAATAAAGGTAGCAAGCAGATGCCAGGTAAAGATGAGGGCTCGAGGAGAGAGATGGAGGTTTGCAAAAGCAACCTTGGAACTGACAGTGTGGGGAGTAATCTGGATGACACGCTGAGTTACCTCGAAGTCCACAATCCCGTTCAATGCAGAGCTTTAAAAGATTCAACTGAACATTTAAAATATGGATTAATAGACACTGATACAGTGTCTTGTTACCTCCACTGCCCACAAATTTATTCATAGGCTTCAGATCTCAGCATGTACGGCAGAAACAGAGCGAGTCAGAAGTCAAGGGAACGAGCCCTCCCAGCTCCCCTCGCTCTGTTACCTGACTATTGGCAAAGAAAGTTGGACTTAACGTCTCTAGGTTTCCTTCTTGCTCTACTAATTAGTATTCAGTAATAGTTACTGCTATTAGTTTGCAGAGAAGTAGGAGATGGACAATGATTTGCTGTTAATTTAGGGGTGATATCTAATCACAAATGTAAACTAACTGCAACATACACGCTGTATTCATTAGCCACCTCGTTCTTCTGTACATTTGCTAGTTTCACATTATAAACGATCTGATGCCTCAAATTCACTTGTTCTAAATGGAAACACTGTTATCGCACTGCCCTACCCTCGAGAAAAAGGGAGCTCCAGTCAGTGGTGGAGGAAAATTAAAATCACCTATCGAATACAAACTACTCTTAAGCCGCATTCTTCTTCCTTAATGGCTTTACTGAGCTGTAACTCACATACCAGATAATTCACCTCTTTAAAGTGTGCAGTTTAATGGTTTTTAGTAGACAAAATTAACCGTCACCACAATGAATTTGAGAACATGGTTATCACCTTGAAAAGAAACCCTTACCCATTAGCAGTCACTCCCGTTCTGACCCCCACCCTCCAAGCAGGAAACCACGATCCACCGCCTTATAGATTTGCCTATTGTGGACAGTTCATATAAACACACTCCTACAGTGCACGGGCATCTGTGACAGGGCCAAACTTTCTTCTTGCAAGTCCCGAAGGTGACCGACTTGCTCGCTATAGATCCTGGGCTGTCTCTGGGCGAGTGAGGGACCATCATACGTACACTGTACTCGGTCCAGTGCGGTGGACACATTTATAGCCAGCAAATCTTGATTCTTAGGGATGCTCCCAGGGGAGTTGGGGGAAAAGCCGAACTCTCTGGCAAAAACTGAAGTTCTAGGGCAGACCTATTAGATGTAGGACAGGTAGCGAGATGACAACTGAGTCCATTTTTGCTTGATTCTCTTGCCTCTTGGTAAGTGGACTTATTTTTACCGCTTCCGTCTTGCACAGGCAAACACGTGACTGATCTTACAACATCCTGTCCCAAAACTCAATAGCAGTGTTTGAAGCTCTGTGTCATGTCAGCCCTTGGCAGGAAATAAAGGAAGATAATGAGAGATGAAACTCACTCTTCAGTGGCCTTCTGACTCTTCTAATTGGAAATTTACTGTCATTTCCCTTAAGAAAGGGATTAATGGTGCCATCCTTCCTCCCCACTCCTCTGAAAGTCTACACTGAAGATGTTTATTTCCGCAGTGGGAGGTCTGGGATTAGTGGGGCCTCCAGAAGGGTGGAGGAAATGTAAAGGTCAATTTAATTAGCTCATTCTTACCACTGATCTTCTATGTCTCTCCTGAAAATGTCATGATTTAGTAACCATTACGGTCCCCAGTGCATTTCTCAATACCCAAGCATTTTGAACACTTAATTCCCAGAGTCTACACCTTCGTGGATTTTTCCCCATTTTGATATGGGTTTGTATTTCTGTGAAAAATCATGTACGCAAAGTTTTTATTTTTAATCAGCAGAAAGGCCACTTAATATCAGTTAGGCCATGCTCCAGTGTATAAAAGCCACCACCTTACAAAGGGAACATGTCGACATTGCACACGAGCACCTCAGTGACTGTCATTTACTCAAGATGACTTAATAACAGATTCAGAGCGTTGGCAGCTGGGAGGGTTGCCACAAAGATCATGTCCTTCTCCCTCATTTCATAGATGAGAAAATTAAGACACACCAGGAAGAAGCGGCTGGATGCAGCCACAGCATCACTCCCTGAAAATCCAAGATTCACACCAGCCTCCTTGCTCCCAGGAAATGTTCTTGCTCCTAATCCATGCTACCTGTTTCATGGGATTGAAACCTGGAAGCTGAACGCTCCCTGCTGACAAATCAGGATTATGATTACATGCCTCAAATCACAAGGCCGGGAGCCAGGAGCAACTGCCCAGACAAGGCTGCTTTCTCAGTTTCATTTGACGTATCTGAGAGAACACAGATGGTCCTCTGACCTTGTCAGAGAGGTAAAGACCAACATGCTAACTTGAACATCATCATGAAGGATTTATTAAATGCCCACTGTGTTCAAAGCTGTGTGTTAAGCTTTTCGGGAATTTCAAAGAAAGTCTAGGCTGTGATCCCAGGTGTAGAGTGGCTTTCATTAAAAGGAGGAGCAAGACACACTGCAATTTAACACTTATCAATAATGAAACGACGGAGGCAAGAAGAACACAAAAACGAATGGCAATGACCAGAGAAAGAGGCAGAGTTGTGGGAACTTCACAGAGCACCACAAGATCTCCTTTAAAAATCTCAGGTTGGAAAAAAAAAAAAAATCTCAGGTTGGTACTTGACTGACATTAAAATACCGGAGTCCCGTGTCTGAGGATCACACTAAGCAAACACAACATCTAACCTGGACAGAAACTCCCTGTGGCAGGGACAACTGTTCAGTTCTTGGTTGGAAGTCATGGGTCATAACCCAAAGTGGGTTCAGTGGGGGGAAACGAAGGCAAACAGGAAGCCTGAGTTCTTAGGTGGGGACAATCTGTGGTGGGGACAGTCACTGATTCAACTTGTAAGGAGCAGAAAAAGCACAGGGAAAAAAAAATCTGATGCTGCTGCTAGGCTGTGAAGGAGCTCTCCTGAAAGTCTGTCAGGGCACTGTCCAATGTGAGAAGAGCTCCTTTGGTTTTCGGCCCAGGTGGAGTTTCTGTCTGCTATGCACTGTGAGGCCCACGAAGGCTTACCAGTAAGGCCAGCGAGAGTAAGGAGAAGCTGCGAATGAGTGGGCTCAAGAGACACAACAGTTACAGAGGAAAGAAAGAGCTTAAATGATTCAAGGAGCAAGCAAATTCAGGTGATGACAGTACAAGTAGGCCTGTTGAGAGACAAGCACCCAGAAGCCAACCTCTCCCACGTCTGGGCCTGGGCTCCTGACCCTGAGCACCACCTAAGCTGCCTCACTGCACCATGCCTAGCAAGATGGCCTCCACCTTCAAAAGGCTGAAAACTCAACTGCATCTTCCTCTCTCTCCTCACCCTTTCCCAAGCCTCCCTCCAGTGAGTGACTGGCCCTCCTACACTCCCAGCCACTCCAGCTCTAACACCTTCATTCCTGTCAGGTTTCTCTTCCCCCCACCTCGGGGAGCTGCTCTCTGTTTGACCCTGTCAGTGCCGAGGGCCCTGATTTATCCCTCTTCACTCGCTGGGATAGTTCAGAGCCTCGTAGCCGCATTATCTCCTTCATGCATTCTGTACACAACCACCTCAGGTATCTTTAGAAAATCCACTTGTCATCACATCATTCGCCTGTGCAAAATCCACAGAGCTGCTCTAGGGCTGAAGTATCCAGGGGAAAGTCTGCAGGCCGGTTTCCCATCTTTAGTTTTACAGCCCCAACACCATCCAGTTGCTTCGTGTTTCCTGAGCTCTAGGGCCACCATGCTTTGGCCCGGAAGGCTGGCTTCCCCCCCGCCCCAGCTCTGCATCCTTTCCTGCCACAGATATCTCCTAAGTGCCTGCCCAGAGCCAGGCTGATGCTAAACTCTGGGCCTGCCCTGTGGTGGACATGCCAGACTCCGTTCCTGCCCTCAGACAGCTTAAATGGTATTTGGGCAATCTACATTTGAAAACATGGTGATAGGCTCTGTATTCTACAGGTACTGGTGATTTCTCATCACCCCCCCCACCCCAGCCCAACAAGGTTCTGTATACCCTGGTCTTAACAATTTAAAAGTTTAGTTTTAAACTTAGAACTAGAACATCAAAAGTTTAAAATGTTAGCTTTTAAAATTAATTATTTTAAAATTAGACTTCTCTGTTACAAATACAAAGAAGATGCATCAAATGCAAATAATGAGGGATTCTAATTCAGGAGACGCGGTAGGGGAAAAGTAAACCGGGTATTATCCCCCACAAAGAACAACAGGACTCGGTTTCAATTACGTGGTGTGTTGAGGTTTAACTACATCATCTCCAGCTTGCAGAACTTTTTGGTTTCTGGTGGGCAATCCTCTCCTGCAGCTCAGAAACTTGAAGTGGAGCCTCCCTTGGGCCTCCTGGGCCTGTTGTAAGAGGTCTCTCTCTGAGAGACTGGAAAGAGGGGTGCAGATTTTCTTGGAGAACATTCAAAATCAAGATGTCTGGGTTTCTGTAAATCTCATTAGCATCTAATATAGAATCTGATATGGAATAGTTAAAACAAACGCAAAGGAATTCCTTCCCTCTTTCCTTCCTTCCTCATCCCCTATAATGTCTTGCATAGAGCTGACATGCAGTAGGTACAAATAAACACACACGGAGTGGTAACTGTGCATGAAATCATGCACTGAAGGGGGACCAGAGATTTGGGTGGCAGCGGTGGCAGAAACAGCACCACAGTGCAAATAATAGTGGAGGTCTCCATGGGTGCATTCATCTTGAAAGATGTCTTATCTTAAAAGTATGGGAAAGGGAAGTAACATTGGCCCAACAACGATGGGAAGAACATAATTCAACACTGAGCCTCTTAGAAACCAATGAAATAATTTTAAGACACACTAATAAATTGGAGAAAGTTCTGAATCTGGAAGCAGCAGACATAAACATATGCACCTACACAGAGGTTTATGTGTATATATATATATATATATATATATATATATATATATACACATATACATATACATATACAAATATTAAGTGATACTCTTATTAATGATGAATATTCTCAAACCATTGTTTGAACTTGTCTTTAACAGTGAGAAAAAAAAAAGTTTTATTTTTAAAGGACATTCAAGAAACCAAAACCAGGGGAGAAATACAAATGTTTACAGTAGGAATGCTCTTCAATTCTTTTCAAGAAGTTTAAGTTTTCTGATAGAGGTCAATTAGGTAGGCTAATTACTACGTTCATTTTTATCAGATTCATCAACACTGACTTTTTTCAGGTGCAACAAAAAGGTATTCCCACACATAAGGCAGGTTGACACCATTCATCCCTTTGATTTAATGTGAAGGTCTGAATACTAAATGATCCAGACAGCAGACCTCCTTATCACATTGATTTAAAGCCACTCGTCCAATAAGCAAGCACTTCAGAAAAATAAATAGATCAAGGCAAGGCAAAGCAGTGTGAGGCCTGGTTCCCCTCTAGCAATCTGGTGCCATCAAAAGATGATCACAGCCCAGGTTGCAGGTCTCACTTTTCAAATCAGATTGAGAAAGAGTATTTAATTTGGTACTACGTATGTCAATGGATATGTATTTCTTGTTCTGGCCATGATAAATGCAATGTCTTGGCAGTGATGAGTTGATGAGCCAAGCAGCTGGGGTGACAGCCCCTCCAGTCCTGGCCTATGTCCACTGCTGGGCTTCACAGGTCCTTCCCAGAACCCTCCTGGGACCACAGCACCTCAGCCTTTACCCTGTCAATGCCCAACAGCCCTCAAGGTACAAACTCAGAGCCAGAGCTGGCATATTTCCTCCAGTTTTCCAAACCAAGTGGCCAACAAAGTGGGGAGTGGAGCCCCACATTTACAATATCATCTGCAGTTTAAACTCAGGGGCCTGCCCCGACTGAAAATTTCCTAAAAGGTAGAGATTTTGGGAAAGGAATGTGCAACTGGGGAGAAAAATTAGCATATATCTCTGGTTTACTAAAGTTACTCTAAACACCCAGGGTTTTTTTGTTTTTTGGTTTTTTTTTTAATAGAAATACAGTTACCAAAGAGAAAGCAACAATTTAAATGCCACTAGAACCGGGCACGGCTGAGGAAAGGAGTGGCATTCAAATGATTAATTATACTCACACCGGCTCTCTACACTGATCTCTCCTGCTAAGAGCTTAGGTGGCTTGCCAATTACTTACGTGAATCATCCTCTACTTGCCTGATTTGTCTTTAAAGTTTGAACTCAGCAATTTGCACGTATTTAAATATCAAGTGACAGGGTAGTTTTTAGGGGGGGAAAGGTGAAGGAAAGCTGGCTCATGTCTTGGTATTTCTGCAACTAAACTGGTCATTTTAGGAAATTTAAAAAACTACTTTCATCTGCTGCAGTACAGATTTCAGGCTGTAAAGAGTCCATTTTAGATCTTACTTAACAGGGCTGATTATGGGAAGAAATTTTAAAACTCCGTTTTGATAATGAATTGAGGAACCTAACAGGATCCTGTAGCATATGTCTTCAAAAGCCAGTTTCTGTGAAATCCAAGGGTAATTGATTTAAAAAAAAAAAGGAGAGGGACAGAGGGAGGTACACACATGAGTTTCACATAGGATTCAGGTAGAGTAGATTTTCTTAGGACATCAAAGTTTCAGCTATTCATTCCTTTAAAGCCTTCTGCTTATTTTCATATGGTCTCTTGAAATGTACTACACAGTTCCTAAATAATGTAGAATCATTCCTTTTTACTTTATACAAACCTTTTTTTTTTTTTTACTACTCCAAAATTTATTCTTTAAAGATTACTTATTTTTTCAGCAGTAAATTACAAGTCTAGGTTTGAATGCAACTCTTTCTCTTACACATGAGGCCCAAATCATGAGTGCTGGCACCACCAGTTTTTGTTTTTGTTTTTTAAGATTTTAAAAAATTTATTCACGAGGGACACAGAGAGGGAGGCAGAGACACAGGCAGAGGGAGAAGCAGGTTCCCTGCAGGGAGCCTGATGCAGGACTCAATCCCAGGACCCCAGGATCATGCCCTGAGCAGAAGGCAGGTGCTCAACAACTGAACCACCCAGACCCCTCCACCAGTTTTTAAAAGCAAACTTAGCACCCTCTCCACCCTGTAGCACTTCTCCTCAGCCCTCTCCCAGGCACACCCAAGCCTCTGCTCAGAACCCAGCTCTGTGGAACCATCAGCCTTGGTCCACACAGGAGAGAATGTCACTGGCAGCCTGACTAACATTGCTTATACAAAACCTGGCAGTTTGGAGGCTTCGGTCAGCCTGAGTGAGCATGCAAGAAATTCTTAGAAACTCAGTAATGGGGCAGGGCAGGGCGGGGAGGTCCACATATCTTTAGGTAAGCTCAATTTGCCTTAGGGGCTCTGTTCTTTAAGGGAAAATACAGGGTAAGACGTGTCAGTGTTCAACTTGTAAGGTCAGTCAGGGTAGCAATATGTCACTTAGTGCAGGATAGGTTAGGATTTCTGATTTGGGGCAAGTAAAAGAAAGCATTACTAAGTTTGAAAAGATTTATAGTAAGTCAGTGCTCTCACAGTAAAATGAATGGACTATCTTAAAAGCCCTTGTATCTCTTAACTCTGATTTTCTGCTCTTAAAAAAATCCTTGGGGGGTGGGGGAGAAGGGGGTACCTGGGTGACTCAGTGGGTTAAGCATCTGCCTTTGGCCCAGGTTATGATCCCAAAGTCCTGGGATTGAGCCCTGCATCGGGCTCCCTGCTCAGCAAGAAGTCTGCTTCTCCCTCTCCCTCTGGCCCTCCCCTCTGCTCATGTTCTCTCCCTCTCTCAAATAATAAATAAATAAATAAATAAATAAATAAATAAATAAATATCCTTTAGAAAAATCCTTGGTTTTTACATTTTTTTTCTGCTGTTTTTACAAATCTGACTAGCTATATTAAAATCAAGTAACTAACATCAGATCCTTTCTTGGGGGAAATGACCATGCGTTGGCACTCTGACAGCACCATGATCCTAATTTTAAAAGTCAGATTTGAGAACCAGGCATATATGGGAAGAAAAGCAACAGTGCACGTTTTTATGTGGGGGGTACCGAGAGCAGACCACAGAGCTCCCCAAGCTGTGCCTAGGACTGGCAGGCTCCTCCTGCTGGTGACAACAGCTCTGCAGTCACTAGACCATGTCACATCACAGCGCACAAGGTGTGGCTCTTTCCCTACCATCTGCTAAAATAATTTTGATTAGAGGTCCCTAACTGAAAGAACCTTTTATTTCAGAAAGCTCATTTGCAAGTGTCTTATATAAAATGAAAATTACTATTATATAATTACTTGCAATGAAAAAAATGTAAGTCCTACTTTACAGACCAAAACCCATTTGAAACAAAGGTTACAAAAAAGCAACTCACCTGGAAATCCTGATCATCGATGCCAAACCTTTCCCGCAGGTTACGGAAAACCATCGGGCAGTATTCCTTAAACTTGAAGTGGCTTGGCATGTTTTCTCTGAAACAGGCATATTGTGGAATAAAGTTGAGATGTACAAAATGTTAGCTGGACTTAGATCTGCCACCATCTAGTTCCACATGTAGCCCGAGTGCCTGGAGCTCCCCACCCACAGAAGCCATGGGTGTGCTTCACAGAACCAACTACAACCCACAGTAAATCTGGGAGACACAAGGACAGACTGGTAATATTCATCTCTCACCACCTAGGGGCACTAGGACTGTATGACCTTTCTAATCCCAGCCACTCCTTAAAGCCACTCCTTAAAGCTTCCCCAAGGAAGAAGAGGTGGAAGGAGAAGGGGCCACACAGAGGGAAACAGTGAAGGGCAGAGTAGGATGGGCAGCAGAACGAGTCACAAATATGCTCCCCACACTCCTCCTCAGGTACTTGCGGATTAAAGCTTGCAATGCAACACTATCCCCTACTCCTTGAATGACCTATTTTATGCTATATATAAATACCACAATCTAAAATCACATAGAAAAAAAAATCCCTTCAAAAGGTCAACTTCTAAACAGTATTAAGAGAATTAACACATCAGCTTCATATCAGAACAATGGCCACAAGAAGAAATTTTGTAATTGATCCTCATGTGGGAGGGGTTTCTTTGAGGCTCATCCCATTCATTTAGAATTGCTTCCTCCTTTGTGTACATGTACATACACACACACACACACACACACACACACACACACCCCTCTACTGCCATACTCTGTACACCAAAACATAGTAATTTGTATATGCGTCAGGTTTCAACCACCTGCCTGTGAGCCCCCTGAGGGCAGGGCCATTTCTTATACTTCTCTGTCCCTCCTGCTCTCAGTGGACAGCTAATACATACGGTGCTCCATAATGACATCTAAAGTGACATTCAGATGAAGGAGAAATATCCCCAATGCCCAACATGGCATCCAGTTATGTTTTATAAAAATGGACCTTAATGGACCTTCTTTCTTGTTCTATGAAGTAGTCATTTCTGTTCATGAGGTTAAGTTTTGTAGAAGAGCTGAGGTCCATAGCTGCTAAAAATTCCAAGCAATTTACAGCTTCAAACATTTAAATTGTAATGAGAATATCACTTTTAACATATAAGATATTCATAGAGAACAATATGCCATATGGCAAAAGGATATTACCCAAGAGGGCCTGCTGTTGCTTTTCTGAAAATGACAGATGGTTATGTTTATCACAGGATTAACTTCATCAGCAAAACTTTACTCCCACCCATTGACAAATAATGTGATTATAGAAATTCATAAAAATCACACTCCTGGCAGCCATGTCAGTCCAATAAAAGGCTGTACTTGTACTTACTTGTTAAAAAGGTGATTGTCCACCTTTATCTTTGAATAGGCTTTGAAGTCATCTGGCATCAACATAACAGGGATTTGAACATGGCTCAGTTCATTGATCTAGAAAAGTACAAAATAAATGGCACAGGTTATTACTACCTATGTGGAAAGTGCTTGACTTGAACACGGACCTCAGGAAGACAACCCGGTAGATGCAAGAACCTCCTGCCCCCCTTCCTCCTGCTCCTATCCCAATTCATCTCTCTTGCTGCCCTCTCCATTTCCTCTTCAGGCCGTGCCACTGACTCCACCTCACATCCAGCTCCACCTCCCACTCATCTCAGCCTGCTGCTGGGCCTTTGGGGGCCTCGGGTTGCTGTGGCAAGGGAGGAATCCGGAGGGTGAGCCCTCATGGCCAGCTCTCCCTGTTTCTCCCATCTATCTTCTCACTTCCCCTCCAGAGCCTCAGCCCAGAGCTCCTTCAACCACATGTCCATCCAGGACAACTACTTCCTGAAAAGAAAATACTATCTGAGAAAGGAGGCTTTTAAACTTCTGACATAAGTATTTGTTGAATTGACAAATATGACCATTTCTTTACACATCTGGGTACTCACAAAGCAACAATGTCATTCATGAGACCTCTACCTTGCTTATAGGAGCTATATTTAAAAGTTTGGGGGCAGGGGATGAATTTACCAAAAGAGCAGGCTTCACAAAGGAAGGGAAGGAGACATATGACCCTGGTACTAAGTAAGAAGGAGATACATTTGAACGGTGTCAAGAACAAAAGATGTGGTTACAGAAAACAAAGGGTTGAACCCGGGTGCCTGAGTGGCTCAGTTGGATGAACATCTGACTCTTGTTTTCCGTTCAAATCATAAGCTCAGGGTTGTAAGATTGAGCCCCATGTCGGGCCTCACACTGGGCATGGAGCCTGCTTAGGATTCTCTCTCTCTTCCTCTGCCTCTCCCTGCTAATACTCCCTCTCCTTCTAAAATAAATAAATAATAAAATCTTAAGAAAACAAAGGACTGGACCAAGTTCTGTCTGAGTTCCAGTGAACGGCAGAAACAGCTTTTGAATATGACTTTGAAAAAGTTGAGCTTTCTCTTGGGTAATTATTTTTCTACCTTGGCTCCCAGCTATACCTCCCTTGTTGCTAATAAAAACCACTTTAAAGATTTATACTTCAGTAAATTGAAGATTCTCAGAAGGGTTCTCAGTTACAAAAACAAAACAAAACCAAACAAAGGAAAAAAATGAGTTTTCTGATAAAGCAGAGTGGTTAACACATTGCTGGGTTCATAGAACGTAGAGAAAATCTTCGAGATTTCTTCCCCTTCTCCTTCTTTGCCTTCCTTTTCCTAAAAAGATTTTAATCCACAGGGAATTTGATGACTATCATGCAAGCATGAACAGAGCTGTTGATCTGAAGAGAAATACCGATTTTGACACTTAGTTGGGTCAAAGTAAACCTGAGGAGCTCAACCAAACACTTCAGCCTTAAATGAGGAGGACCTTTGAAAGAAGTAAAAGTCATCCCAACACCTGGTGGAAGTAAATGCAAATGGTGTCTGGGGAAAAGCATGCCCAATGCAGGCTTCTGAGCGGCCCACAGATTTAGTTCAACCAAATATGAGTTCACAAAGATAAATGAGAGTGGGATTCAGCTGAAACAAAAATTATTTTTAAGACTTTAGTTATTAGAATGATCAGCTATGGAAAAGAAAACAAAAACCATATGTAAAATGTATTGAAGAAGTAAAAGATGGGCTGGCAAAAATGAGCAGACTATGAGACTTTCAAAATGACCAGTCAGGTTGAAAAAGAATCCAATAAAACTTCTACAAAATGAAAACTATAATCGGTAAACAGAAAATAGAACAAAAAGCCCCTAACCTAGGGCTTCAGCAGCAGACTGGATAACTGGTATACCAGTGGGGAGAGTTGGGGAAGTTACCCAGAATCTACATAGAATGAAAATGTCATATATAAAAGAATGGTTAAGTAAGAAAAAAAAAAAAAAGAGAGAGAGAGAGAGAGAGAGAAGAATGCTTATGATAGGGGGGTTGGGAGGGAGCTTACATGAAATCTTAGAGGAATTGAACAGAGTATAGGGAAAAGATAATATTTGAAATATGAGAATTTTGAGAATTTTCCACAACTGATGGAAGTTATACATCTACGGATATGTAACATACACAGAAGAGTCTAAGAAGAAATCCACACCTACATACACTATCATTAAATTGAAGATACCAAAATTAAAGAAAAGTGGTCAGAGGGGAAAGACAGAACACAAAAAAGGAATGACAATCAGATTGACAACTAACTTCCCAAAAGCAAACCTGAAAGCCCAAAGACAGTGGTGTATCTTCAAAGTGAAAAGGTTACTGTCTACATAAAACCATTTACTGTGGCACAATATTTTCTTGGTCCATTATCTGGGTTCGTGGCACAAATCCAAAACCCTTGGAATTTCCAGAGTGATAGAAATATCTTCTGCTGTTTATAAGGCGCCCTTTTAGAGCACATGTGAATTTATGCTAATGAGGTGAGTCAGGGTGGGGCCCCTCAAGAGCCTCGGGATGGGGCTGGTCACTAGAATGACCAAGTAGGTATAACTCTGGAGCTTTCAGCCCTGCTCACTGACCTCGGGGAAGGGGTAGGGGGTAACTAGAGATTAAAGTTCCATAAAACTCTTGAACAAGAAGTGGTGAGCTTCTGGGTTGGTGAATACAACCACACACGAAGAGGATGGCACATGGGGCATCCATGGGCCATGGCACAGTTCCATGGGGATAGAAGCTCCTGTGCTTGGGACCCTTTGGGGCCTCAGCCAATGTACCTCTTCACTTGGCTGTTCATCCAGGTCTTTTATAGTATCCTTTATAGTAAAATGGTAAATATGCTTTTTTTTTTTTTTCTGAGCTCTGTGAGCCACTGTAGTAAATCAATCAAACCCAAGGAGGGGGTCATGGAATGGCCAATGTACAGCCAGTAGGTGAGAAGTGCAGGTAACAGCCTGGGCTTATAGTTGGCGTCTGAAGTCAGGGCAGTCTGTAGGACAGAGCCCTTGACCCAGAGGATCTGATACCATCTCCAGAAAGGTTGTGTCAAAATTCACAGCTTTGTGTTATTAGAAAAAACTATCTTCAAAAAAATGAGAGGAAAATAATGGCTTTTTTTTTCATAGAAACAAAAACCAAGAACTTACCTACAAAGGACCTCACTAAAGAAATTTATGAGCTTTAGAAGCATAGTATTTAGACTGCTGAGATATAATTTAGGAAGAAAGTAAATGAGTATTTAAGATCTGAGATAGAAAAAGAACTTGTAAGCAAATAAATTGGTAAATAGAAAGATAAAAATACAAGTAAATATCACCTATATAAAGTAATAATGCTTAATTCATGGGATTAAATGAATGTCCATTATTTATGGACATAAATAAACATTGAATAACAACAGCATGTAAGTTGGGAAGTAGACAAAGTTACAGTGCCCTTGTATGGTTCAGGAGGAGAGCAAGATATAACTTTAAGTATTATGATAACATTTAAAAGGCAAACATTAAAAGAAACAGAGTATATAACTTCCAAACTAGTAGCAGGGAAAAAACAGAATAAGAAAATAAATAAAACACATTTATTTTTAAAAAAAAAAGACAGCAAAGAAGAAAATATAAATACTGCAAAAATAGAACAAATAGAAAGTAAATGGTAGAAATTCATCTATCTATATCTATATATATGTATATATATATAATCCCAATGAGCATACATAAACGAGTGGTTAAAAATAGACTGTCAAGATGAATTAAAAACTATAAGCTATATGCAAGAGAAATCCTAAAACATAACTCAAGAAGGTTGAAAGGAAGAGAAAAAAATATTAAATAGTACCAAAAATTATTGGGAAGCTAGCTGACCTTTACCAATATCAGTTAAACTAATAATTTTAAGACAAAAGCATTATTAAGGATAAAGAAAATCTGTACATAATGATAAAAGGTTCAATTAGCCAGGAAGATAGGATTCATATATTAAGTACCTAATTAGCCTGGAAGTGTACAGCAAAAATCATTAAGACTTCAGGGAAAATGAACAACTCATTATTATAGAAGAAGATTTGAATATGCTTTCTGGATAGTTCAAACAGCCAAAAAATTAAGAAAGATACAGATTTTTAAACAATATATTGAACATCATTCATTCAATATATGCTGTACACCTATAAATGCCAAGTAGTCTTCCAGATGCTTGAGACATGTGATTGAAAACAGATTAAGATGCCTGCCCTCCTGAAGCTTGTATCTGAGTGGGAAGTCAGCAAATAAAAGATACACTTAGTAAATCACTATGTTAGATATAAATTGTCTACTATGTTAGAAAACTATGGAAAAAAAGAAAAAGCCAGATAAAAGGGTAGGGAATGCCCATCACTACATAGGTAGGTGTCACCAAAGTATTTTAAATCAGGAGGGTTGGAGTAGACCAAGTTTTGGAAGAAAAAAGAGGATTAACATTCCAGTGCAAAGGCTCTGGGGCAGGGTGTGCCTAGTACACCTGGGACACAGAGACCTCAGTGGCTGGAACAGATTACCTGAGAAGAGAAACAGTAAGAGTTGAGATTACTGGAAAGATTGGTTTTCATTCCAAATGACATGGGAGCTGTTGCAGGGTTCCCGGTGGTAGAGTGATAACATCACTTAATTTAGGGCTTAAGAAGATTACTGGAGGGGTGGAAGTGGGCACAATTATAGAAGCAGGGAGCCTAGTGACAGCAGTGTAGGTAGGAAAAGGGATATTTTTTTAAAGTGGAGCCAACATGATTTCCTGAAGTTCTGAATGTGCAGTGTGAGAAAGACAGAAGCCAAGACCAAGTCCGAGGCCTTAGCCTGAGCAACGAGGGGGACAGAGCAGCCATCCTCCAAAGTGGAGGAGAATTCTGTGTTCTTTCTTATTGCTTTTGTTTTCTGAATCATATTAAAACTGAGTGCTTTAATAATTTTTTTAAAAATGACAAAACGGAAAACATATGCAAACTACGAGGCTATTTATAACACACATACATAATGTTGGGCACCGCAGATTCTCAAACCTAATGATTGGATTAGATACCACCACTTGCATTTCCTGATCCTTTGATTTTCGTGTGACACTTGTTTTTATTTTTACACAACCGCTCAGCACCCAGCTTCCCAAAGATATCATGTCCTTGGAAGGAATGCAGTACAACCTAAGTTGAATCGTGAACTCCCTCAAGCTAGTCGTTTGCATGCTCTCCTACAGATGCTGAGTATCGCTACATTTCTCTTGAAATTCTAAAATATCCTGTGGCACTCCTGGTAAATTTGCTGCAATGCCCTCCGGCACCCTAGTACAATTTGGAGAGTACAGATATAAACAGCAGATGTTTAAAACAGCAAATGATAGAATCTAATTATAGAATAAAATCATCCGAATAATCCCTTAAAATTCACTGCAATGGATCATAACCTCTAAGCACTTTAGGTTCATCCCAAACACGTTTAATTATAACCAGCAGTTAATCCTTAACCTGTATAAACTGATGATCTCTAAGTAGTTTTCTTCAGGCAACTCCAGATCACCTGCATTTGTGCAAGGCCAAATTACAGTTCTGTTCCTTCCAAATTATTCCAAGGACTTAATCAGGCATCACTTTTAGTCTATACTATAATATTAAGATCCATGTTATGATCCATAAAAAATGTATGAAACTGCCATTTCACAGAAACACAAGGCTGATTTAAAATACTACATTCTTGGGATCCCTGGGTGGCGCAGCGGTTTGGCGCCTGCCTTTGGCCCAGGGCGCGATCCTGGAGACCCGGGACCGAATCCCACGTTGGGCTCCCAGTGCATGGAGCCTGCTTCTCCCTCTGCCTATGTCTCTGCCTCTCTCTCTCTCACTGTGTGCCTATCATAAATTAAAAAAAAAAAAATACTACATTCTTGGGACATCTGGGTGGCTCAGTGGTTGAGTCTCTGCCTTTGGCTCAGGTCCTGAACCCAGATCTTGGGATCAAGCCCCACACTGGACTCCCCACAGGGAGCCTGCTTCTCCCTCTGCCTATGTCTCTGCCTCTCTCTGGGTGTCTCTTATGAATGAATGAATAAAATCTTTTAAAAAATCCTATATTCTTTCCTATTCAATTTACCCAAGTATCTTTTTTTTTTACCCAAGTATCTTAACTATTAAATAATTCTCAGAATGTCTGTGAAAAATCAGAAAATAACTATCTTTATGCCAGCACCGGAATATTCAAGCTTGAAAACAAGAGAATCAGAACTGAGAACCAAGTTTCGTGACAAGCACAATTAGGGCAAAACTGGATGACCAGTTTTTCAGTATCTTATGGAAACAAGTGTAAATAAAAGCAGAGAATGTTTACAGGGTGGCAAGGGGAAGCTGAGGAGCAATCATTTCATATCATTTTTCCCCAAATTATACAGAAAAAAGTCAGGGAGAGCATAATAAATTATTCCTATCGTAATGTAGGCTCTGACTGATTACTGAGAAAGCAAAACCCAATCTAAAGTTGAAGCAAGCAAATCCCTGAATTCCTACACCTCATGCTGTGGGGATCTGTATTGGTAACAGTATCTTTTTTTGGAAGAAAGCAAGAAAAGAAACTTTTTGAAAATCCTTTCTGCTTTATAGAGTTCCTGCTCTGGAAAAAGTGTTGTGGAAAAAAATATGAAAACCTTTCAGCCAAAATGGATCAGAGAATCCCCTAATACTCACTCACCACCCATCCTTTCATGAGCACACCACGTGTGTGTCTGCTCTGGGTCGGGCACTGCACAAACACCAGCCTTCACCCTCACGGTGCATACAGTCCAGAGGGGCACATGCCTTAATTGAAGAAGTGCACAAATGTAAAATTCTGGCAATGACAAGTGCCGGGAGAGAGAAGGACATGAGGCTTGGAGCAAGCATGACAGAGCGTAGACAAGAGCAGGAGTGACTGAAGGAGAAGCCAGACTTGAACAGAAGGCAGGTGGGGAGGGTTCCAGGAAGCAGGGACACAGGTGCAAAGGCCCTGTGGCAAGAAGGGACACACACAGTTCACTAGAGAAATAAAAGGCTAACATGTCAGGAATGCAAAAAAAAAAAAAATCAAGAGGGCACGTGACAGGATGGGGCTGAACAGTTTGCCTCCGAGGACCCTAAGAGGCTCCTGTGGAACTCCAGGAGAGGCTGGAAGCCTGGCATCGCCTGGAGACAGCAGAGACAAAGAAAGCAAATTCCAGCGACGCTGGGGTGGTAACAACGTGGAGTTGGGCGACAGGACAGATCCATGATTCTATTTACAGAGTCAGAGCACTTTAAGGGAAGAGTTCAGTTTTGAACCTGTGAAATCTGATGTGCTCTTTAGACAGTTTAAAACATTTTAAAAAATATTTTATTTATTTATTCATAGGAGACAGAGAGAGAGGCAGAGTCACAGGCAGAGGGAGAAGCAGGCTCCCTGTGGGGAGCCCGATGCGGGATTCGATCCCAGGACCCCAGGATCACGCCCTGAGCCGAAGGCAGACGCTCACCCGCTGAGCCCCAGGTGCCCCTAGACATCTTAAATGGTGATGGCAGGCAGGCAGGTGGATCTGAAGTTCCCAGGGGAGGCAGGGGCAGGGACATAAAAATATGTGTTATCCGCATATAAGACAGTAGTTGTCGCTCGGGAGCGAAAGGAGTGAGCTGCAGAGTGGACAGAGAGGACAGGAGGGCCTCCACGCCGTCTCGAAGAACAGCAGGGAGAGGAAGAGCTGCGGCGGCCAAGGGAAGCATGGTGCCACCTCAAGGACGTGAGGACGGAGGCAGTCAAGAGGGAACTAGGACAAGGTCGCGGCTGACTGCCCCTAAGAAATGCGGAGTCCACCCGGACGAGCACCACAGGGTCTCTGGAGGCCCCGGGAACGGGAGGCAGGGCCACAGTGGCAGCCAGAGCCGGAAGGCCGGGCAGGGCAGGGGAGCGAGTGCAGAAGCTGCATCGGGCTGGTTTTAAGTCTGGGGGCCGGGCGGGGGGGGGCGAGGGCTGGAGAGGGCGGAGATGCCCGAGAGAAGGCCGAAGCTTGCACAGCCTTCTGCGGTGGGAGCAGGAGGGATCCAAGGAGAGCGTGCAGCAAAGGGCTGTGGGGAGGCAGCTCCTCTGGCAGAAGAGGGAAAGGGACCCGTGTGGGGGGAGCGAGGGAGCAACTCCTCTCCCCGGGGGGTGGGGGGGGCTGTGGCCAAGGGCGGACAGTGAGAGGCCGCAGGGGTGGGGTGCTCAGAGGCTTGGAGAGGGCACAGAGAACTGCACAGAGTGACCACAGAATGCGGGAGAACAAGCCTGAAGAGGGAAGCAGGGCTGGGCTCCAGGGCAGAGGGGAGTCCACCTGTAGTCCGTGCTGGTTAACTTACAGGGAACCAGGGGAACCCGGGGATGACATCCTGGGCGGGCCGCGGCCTCGGGGGCAGGTGCAGAGACCGAGGCTGGCTGGGGTCCTTCAGGTTCAAGCGTTTTGCTAGTCAAGGGTGACGCAGAGATGGAACAAAGTGTGGCAGGGAGAGCAACGGAGTTCCAGGATAATCACTTGGAAATGGGAAGTCAGCAGTGGGCGGGGCAGCACCTGCCACAGAGCCAGGTAGAGACCCACAGGTGGGGAGAACTGCTGGAGGCTAGACCCAAGCGCTGCAGGGGTGGGGAGCAGCGAGCCGCCAGGCAGGTGCAACACTGTCTGCCTTCGAGGGAGCGAAGCCTCGCGTGGCTCTTGACGGTGGGGAGATGTGACCAGTGTTTCATCTAAAGGTCTGGAAAATGCATCTTTTTAGTTAACTGCTACAAATCCCAGCTTCACAAATCAGAACACGCCCGGACACGAGGAATGTTGCACCCTCGTGATTAAGAGACGAAAAGACAAAAGAAATGAAATGTAATTATCCTCACTTCTCGGTTTACACAGTCGCATAAGATGAAGAAATTAAAAGAGAATCTTAAGAGATCCTAGTCCCTCAGTTTGCAGATTACGTGTCCTGGTATATCTATTCCTTTATAGTCAAGTAGCAGCTCCATCCTAAGTTACAGCAGATGGCTACTTCATGGGTATTTTATCTTTCTTTCATTCACAATGGCTTCCCATTTCCTTTGGGTTTCTGTTTTCCCCAGAAATTCTCCCTGCAAACCACTCGGTCAGGTTACGTGTAGCTAGATTTCATGATCTGTGAACACACTTCACAAACTGGAGGATCTACCATTTAAAAGCTTTTAATTAGTAAACATTTTTCAATAGTGTGCCCCTATATTATCTGCTTCTATAAGTTCACCTGTACACAATATCCATCAATTTCACCAAAATGTATTAATTATAGGGCTGCCCAGTAACTGAAAGACTATTTAACTTTCTGGATAGTCTCTCTTTTAGTCTCACATTACACAAACCAAAATATACCCTTATTTCTAGTTCACATTCTTGAGCTTATAGAGGTAATGACAATGAGCTGAATAAGGTTACATTAATCCTATTTCTTAATTTCTATATTCCACACAGAGCTTTGGGCTGTACACACTCAGATTTCAGGACATAATTCTTGGGTTTCAAAGTCTTCAGTGTGAGGAAACTTTATTAGTTTGGCATTCTATCTAGTCCCACAATTCCATTTCGGGCCCACCCCGAAATTGGTAGCAAAACTGATGTTATCATTACTAGTTTACATCTGCTATTATTAGTATTTAACAAGGCATTTATACTTTTTTCTTTCTTCATTGATACCTACATAGGGAACACCCATACAGTTATATGCTACATAATATCCCTGAAAGGAAATAAAACAATTTTGTCAATCCTTAGGACTCTGAAGGAAGGAATGACACATACCTCCCAGAGAAGTTAGCATACATTATGAAATCCAAATAGCTTTAAATTTATGGAGATAAAAGTGGTTTTGGAGTTTATTAAAATTTTATTAGGTTAACAATATAGTGAAAGCACTAGTTATATTATTAAGGCCACATTTAAGGTTCCTTGGGTTGCAAATACTTAACAAACTCTCATAACAGAAGTGCAATACCACTTTTCACCAACTTGTGAAGTACTTCACAGTTGTCAAACCATTTTGGCAAATATTTTTTCATTTTGTAGGTATACTGATAGTCACATTCACAGCCCTATAAAACTCAAGGGCATAAGTACTGCAAATACCCCCATGCAGACAGACTGCCCTGGGAAGAGCCTCGTATCCATTTATGCCATGTCAGTTGCCCCGAAAACAAGACAGGTGTGGACCAGCTCTGCTTTTCCACTTAGCCACTGGGCATCTATAGGGACAATGCTGGGGCCCAACATGAAACATCAAATAAAGAAGCTTTGTTGTCAGTCTCAATAGAAACCAAGGCAAAGGGGTGCAAGGAGGGTTAGTACCAAGGTTTAGTACAAGGTGCCCATATATGAATCAAGTGTGGGGGAGAGAGAATGTAGAGGAGAGAATACTGATGGGCATTGGGTGGCAAAGGAGGATGGGGAGAGCTTCTGAGGTCTCTGCTCAGCTCTGCCTAACTCACTTTAATACTTAGTATTCACCTTGCTGCTAATACTTGGTGGACACCTGCCAAGCATCCTATTAAGCACTTCAGGTACAGTATCTTACTGGATCCTGACAGCAGAATGAAGTAGATACTATTATTATCCCCATTTTGCAGATAAGGAAATTGAGGCTTAGTGAGATTAGATAAACTGACCCAGCCTGTCTTGCTCAGGCAACTCACTTGAGTTACCTCAAATACAAAATTCAGACAGTGGGGTTAATAAGATCCTTTGGAGCACTTGACAGCCTATAAAGGAAGATTCATGGCAACTTCATAAGATGTCCACCTTAGGGTGATGAGTTCAAGCCCCACACTTGGTGTAGAGCTTACTTTAAAAAAAAAAAAAAATCCACCTGAAATAAAGTCTTCTGTTGTGCCAAAAATTTCTAAAAGATTCCTTATCTTTTTTAAAAAAGGGAATAATTAAATAGATGTTTTGAATAAATGATTAAACATGTTTAATTGAATTTGCACCATGATCTGCTACAATTTCATCAGCTATGATTTCAATAAGTGCAATCTAAATTTGGAAAGTCCTACTATCAGTGAAAAGTTATCATTCTTCTGACATTCCTTGTCATTTCAAAAAAGGGAAAATAAATATTCCTCAAAGCTCCATTAAATCACAATAATCATAAACAGTATCCTTGAAGGATATAAAATTGATTTCCAAAGCAATTATTTATTAAAGCAAATTATCTAAGTTTTCCTTTATGAAAAATTAGATTAACATATAGTATAGTAAAATTTATGTAGACTTTCCCTTTTAAAATATGGACTGACTCAGAAAAGTTATCTTGATTCCTCTCCTCAGAAAAAACATTCAAATGTACTATCCCATTCAAGATACCTCCTATGCTGCAAAACACAGGTTTGCTTTGGGGGGTCAGATCTGCGGATTGCAGTTGTTATCACTCCTGCCGATATAACACTGAATTCACACTGGCAAGAAAACAGAGTTTGCAATTAAGCTGCAAAAAAGTGGGCATAATAAATAGTTACTGGACAAGGAATAAATAAGACGCAGCTGGTAATGATTCTGAAATTAAGACATACAGAGGTGTTCCCACAAGGCCATTTCACACTGCAACATTTAAAGAATAAACGTCACTATTTTCTATGATCTGTGAATCGAGCAAAGACTATGTTCATAAATTGTGAGGTCTTATTAATGACAATTAATTCAGATATATTCAGCCTTAACACTATGTTTCCAGTCTTATACATAATTAGTAATTGGTTTTCACTCAGTCAAGAATCAACAAAATAGATGCCCCATCCACCAGAAGAAAACCTCTCACATGGAGACACTGAGATATTTATTCTGATGATAGACAATTCACTACAGATTATGCCATATTGAGGTGAAATAGGAGGCACCCAGCACATGAACCTGAGGTTACGCTGCTGTGCATAAAGGTGGTGGGTGGGTGGGAGCTGTTTTCAGAGTGGCACGTCCACCTAGGATTGGGGCAAGACGGGAGATGGAAAGAGTGAGAATTATCTTAAAAGGCCATTTATCCTGAGGCATCTGGGAGTTTAGCCCGATAAGCATCTGACTCTTGATTTCCACTCAGTTCAGGATCTCAGATCCAGCCCTAGTCGGCTTAGCGATGCGGGAGGAGCCTGTGTAAGATTCCCTCTCCGTTTGCCCTGCCCCACAACCAATCACGCATGCATGCTCGCAAAAAAGGGGGGAGGGCAATTTGTCCCTTTACAAAAATCTCAAAACACAGATTGAAGGGGGCTTACTTTACCTCCTCCACAACTTTCCTACCACTTAACTATGAGTGCATATTTAAAAACATAAATTGATAATAAAAATAAAGTAAGCTGCAGGGTGATGATCCTGAGCAAGATAAACCCAAAGGGCTCAAGGGCAGTAAGGACCCAATGGGAAAAGAACCTGATGCATAACTTGACATGACTACTGTTTTGGATACTCTTTTAACTTTAATTTTAATTAATTTCACAGGGAAACCAAATAATAAATATGTCAGATTCCCTAGACTTTACAAATTTCACAACTGCTTCTGGTCTACAAAAGGATCCTGACTTCACAATTACAAAAGTGGTACGAGTTCACCATTAACGTTAAGAATGTCTTCCCCTTCCATGTGTCCTTTCATTTCAGTGTGCGAAGATAGATACTTTCCACTTACTGGACTCATCCTTAAAAAAACAAAATCCCTTTGTGACTCTATAGTAATAAGCATAGAAGGATCCCATCCCACCAAATAATTTAAACATTTCTGACCTAGGGTTCATCAGCTTTCAGATGTGAACAAGCAGAAAACTAAAACTACTTCTACGGGGTAACGGTGTTCCCAAAACTGTCGGAATATATAACAGCTGGAAGTCTTGATGCTTGGAATATATCACAGCTGGAAGTCTTGATGCTTTCCGTTCAGGTTCCATAAACACCAGAGGCATTTAAATGCAAACCAGAACTTTCGCTGGTTCTCCCCAAAGGTATACAAAATGACCTCAGGTGCATTTCTAAGAAATATTTTCCATAGCATGACCAAGGAAAGGTCATCAAGATTATACATGTCCCTCCCCACGCTCTTCTGCAGAGCCCTCGGCGCTCACTACCTCTGGGGAGGGTGGGGAGCAGGAGCTTGGCAAGGAGCAGTGGAGCAGAGATATAACTTTGAGGGTTGTAACAATAAACTTTAACAAATTAGGCAGACTGCTTAATAGACAGAATTGCCCAAATGAGGGGCAATACCTATTACCACCCTTTCCAAATGCCTGAGAGTAGGCTTCTAAAAACTTATTACATTTATTGGTTTGTAAAATGGGATCTCAGCAGCAATTTATATACTGAAGCTCATATTTTGTAATTGAGATAGCAATCATAATGTCCTTAGAATATAAAATATCATAAATAATCGTAAAAGTTGTTTTACGATTCACTTTTGTTTAATTTGCCTTTCTTTTACTAATTTTCATAGGAATTTTGGAAGGGGGAGAGGGAGATTACCTAACTTTTTTTAATGTCCCCATTTGATACCAAACTTGTAATTTCTTTTTTTTTTTAATTTCTTACTCCCTATTGGAAAAACACCCATTCACTTGAGCATCAGCTATCAGTTGGAAATAATTTTATAATCTTGTAATGAATATAGTTTGAAATAATTAAGAATTTTACTTTAAAGACTTTATTTATTTATTCACAGAGAGAGAGAGAGAGAGAGAGAGAGGCAGAAGCAGGCTCCATGCAGGGAGCCCGATGTGGGACTCGATCCCGGGACTCCAGGATCACGCCCTGGGCCAAAGGTAGGCTCTAACCCGCTGAGCCACCCAGGGATCCCAATAATTAAGAATTTAAAAAATTGAGATCTCAATATGACTCAAGCACATAGCCTGCACTTGGAATGGTGTGGCTCTCATTATAACTTAGACTGCAAATTGAAAAGCAATTTCAAAGTTCTGAGGTTTCAGAGGGGCAGGCAGAGCAAATTAGAGTCAATTACAGAGGTAGAAAAAAAACAGACAGCTGAAAATGTTTGTGAAGTGTAATTTTATTTGTCTTGAGGCAAAAGGTCAATTTTCTACAGCTGTTCCATCACTATTCATTAAAACTATTTTTAAAAAGTTATTATCTTCTTATTTGCAGATAAGGCAAAATAAAAAATGCAAGCATATTTTAATTAAAGCCTTCTTGTGAAATGTGAGCTACCTTCAAATGTCTAGAAAATAAATCCTTTATTTTGATGAGCCAAATAAAACTGTTCTGATAGCAAAGCTGAGTAGAGACGCAAATCAAAGCACAAAGGTCTGTCATTCCAACATCTATAAACTCAAAAGCCCAAATTAACACACTTACGGGGATTTTTCTGTTGAACAAGGATCATTAAGTCAATCTTTTGATAAATGGCTACTTGACTAAAATTAAAATGTCATCAGAAATATTTAAACTCTTGCTTAGAATCTTAATTTATAACATAGACACACACTCTACTATACACCATCTGTCAACTTGGTATCTGCAAGCTCAATCAGACTTCTGATGGGTGTTCCTCACTGGCTGGCCCAATGCCAACTTCATCCAAAAGAATGAAGTCATGTTAAAATTTTACCTCTCGTGAACCAAAGAATCTGACATGAAACTACTGAATTAAGGCCAAAAATTTACAGGCTTTTACAGAAGTAATACTGGCTTTAAAAAAATTCAAGAAAAATGTTGCCAATGAAAACAAGATCTTGCAATGTGAATGTGGTCTTGGAGTCAGGAGATCTGTGATAGATCTCTAATGCCACTTCATCACTGCCTAACCTTGAGCAAATTGCTCCAGCTCTCTTGATCTTGCTTTATACTTTGAAAAATGAGTTCAAGAAGACAAGAGATTACAAATGATGTGTTGTTTGGCCCAGACAGTGATTTAGAAAATGCTTGAATTAATTACCAATTTTTTTCAGACTTGAGAAAATTTACATCCAGATTTGGATTTCTAGCTTCTTTGAAAAACAGGAAGATCTGGCACCTTGCCTGGCATCATCTGGTGCTGAGTACCAGTGGGGATGCACCCGCTAGCTGGGCACAGCTCCCACCATTCCCCATAGTCACCAGCCTAGATGACCTCATTCATTCTAAGGTTTCAGCCACCACCGGGCTCCAGTCTCTGCATGGGAGGCTGTACCACAAATAAAAGTGAATCATAAAACAACCTTCCACAGAGATTCTCTTAATTCCTAGAAGAAACTGATGACCTCATGAAGTGTTTTGCTTGTGTGGATGTAGGAGGAGAAGGACATCATGAGAAGCCCACGGCTCCACTAATATAATTGAGGACACTGTATGATATTGATCCTTCATTGAAATAGGTGTAAAGACTTGCAAGAGATGCTAAGCTGAGGTGGTTCATCTGCAGCTGGCTGTAACCATGCCTTCAGCCTGTCTCCAGAAGGGAACCGTGGTTGACACACAGGACAGGTACGATCAGAAAGACATGAACCATGTGGAAATGACATCATTTGAATTCCTGGGCCCAGTGGATCTTAAGGCCAGTCCACCCCTGCCACCCATCCCAGATACCCAAACCAACCAACTCTTTAAATTAGTGCAAGTTAGGTTTCTGTCACTTGTGACTGAAGACATTCAGATACAATACTCGTATATTTAGTCTAGGTCAATGAAAACAAACCTCACTAGTCTGGGGGCATGAACACTAGCAATGACAAAGCACTCCAAGAAACTGGTCTTGAAAGTTTCCAATGAATAAATGTTACTTTTTATGGTCAGATATCTAATATGCCAAAATAATTTAATACTTCCTGATGTCTTTTTGTACATTCATACTGCATTGAGAACATCCTAAGTATACAGTGTCTTTGGTGGACTGTGAACAAGAAGCTTCCATAAGGTACTGGAAGATACAATGCTGACACAATTCTGGCAGGAGGCCCTAACTCCTACACCCCTCTGGGAGCACGACCTGGCTGACTACACTGAAGAGGGGAGGGGTTCAGTATGTCCCATCGGCCTACCCAGGGAGAACCAATCTGCTGATAAAGAAAGCAAGGAGAGACGGTCATAAAAGAAAATCACTCACACACATGATCAATAGAACCCACAAGATGAGTAGGAAGGAGATAGGCATGTATATAGTTCAGCCTTTTTTCTAAAGAAAGGATTCCTTCAGCAAACTTCCCAGTTGGGAACGAACCTATATTAAGATTCCAGAAGGGAAGCACTGAATTCCTGATTCTGTTGGGGTTGGCCTTTGTTTTTCTTTCCATGAACAGAACACGGGTCAGCTTGTTTTATTGCACAAGAAAGAACAATATGAGGAAGGTTACCATTATGCAGTTTTTATAGCTTTCCTGGATTCCTGTTTTAAGTGATGAATTGACCATGCATTTTTATCTCCTTCCCTTCCAGAAACCCTGCTAAAATGACAATAAAGAAAGTTAGAGATGGAAAAAACAACCCTGACCAAAAAATAAAAATAAATAAAATTGGAGAGCAGACCACAGAAGAGGAGAAAATTTCAAATACTTTTTAAAGGACAGAAGATGGGGGTGCATGGGTGGCTCAGTGGTTGAGCATCTGCCTTCGGCTCAGGGTGTGATCCTGGGTTCCTGGGATCGAGTCCCACATCTTGCTCCTTGCAGGGAGCCTGCTTCTCCCTCTGCCTGTGTCTCTGCCTCTCTCTCTGTGTCTCTCATAAATAAATAAATAAAATCTTTAAAAATAAATAAATAAAAGAAGATGGAACACTGGTAACTGTTGTCAGAGGAGAGTTGTACCTAAATGTCACTGGCCCCTCTGCTCTCATAGACGCAGAGGCCCTGGAGACTGGAGTTCTGGTGGCAGAGAGTGTGTTGCCTGTTGCCAACCACCAGGTGAGACAGGGGAATTGTTTCTTTAGAGAACTGAACCCAAGAGGCTTCAGAGTTGGGAACGCCAGGCACAGAGCAGGGCAGGCTGGGGCACAGGACCAGTGGCAGTCTTCATGGTCACCCCTGGGAACTCAGCCCCCACCCTCTGCTCTGCTGCCAGCACATCTGGCCATTCCCTGAGGGCACTGATGCTGGAGGCTTCCCCTCAGGAGAAAGGCCCCAGAGAAAATTCTACAGGTGAGCACCGAGATGAAGGCTAGATGCTCCCCAACTGCTTTCATCCGGAAGCCCACTGGCCAGCACCGCCACTCCATCTACACAGAATCTGCAGACAGTCTCCTCGGTGCATCCCTAAATTTGAATAGGATAGCCATGAACCACCAGACAACTGAGGAAAGCTCCTCACGTGAAAGAAGCACTCAAACAAATCTCTAACTCTTGCAGTGATATTTCACACCAGAGGGGCACTTGGGTGACTTAGTGAGTGAGCGTCTGCCTTTGACTCAGGTTGTGTTCCTGGGGTCCCGGGATTGAGTCTCACATCGGGCTCCCTGCATGGACCTGCTTCTCCTTCTATGTCTCTCTCTCTCTCTCTCTCTCTCTCTGTGTCTCTCATGAATAAATAAAATCTTTAAAAAAATACTAAATTATCAAATTCAGTAGTTTACTAATTACTCAAAATAACTGAGACATAGAAGGTAGATACTATTACTTTCACCAAAAGCTGTGTATTATTTCAACCAAAACAGGTGAGAGTGGAAAAGATGAATGAGAGCCACAGCATCATCTCTCATGGCAAACGTCAACCAGTAATATTTACAATTGACAAATAAATGTGTGGACAAAGGATGCGTCTCTTACCTAGAAATATAGAGGTAAATACCAGGGTTAATAATTATTAAGTGTACCTGTGTACTAATATGGAAAGTTCTCTAAGAAATAATATGAAGTGAAAAAAGTAAGATGTGTTTACTGTGCTCCCATCTAGGTTTTATTTTATTTTATTTTATTTTATTTTATTATTTGAGAGGGGGAGAGAGAGAGAGAAAGAGAAGCAGATTCCTGGCTGATCATCCCAATGCAGGGATTGATCCCAGGACCCCGGGATCACAACCTGAGCCAAAGGCAGGTGCTTAACCAACTAGGCCACCCAGGCAGCTGCCCCTTAGGAATCTGAGAAAGGTTATACATGCTCATATCTGTATATGAAACTTACAGGAAGCACATAAAAACTGGAGGAACAGATTTGGGGATGGAGGGTGGGGGTGAAGTTTCTCACATGTTGTTTTCATAATAATGATGGAGGGAAAACCAAAGTGCTCATGAAGCATCTAACCCAGGGGCATATCACGTAACTACAAGGCAATGGTCCCCAACAAAGGGTGCGTGCTCTCAGCAAAGAGAAGGGCAAATTTCTATTTCTATTTATTTTACATCAGAGAAGACTAACCTCTGTAAACGTATCATACCTCATCAGTCCACACGTCAGTCATGAGCTGTAAACTCATCGGTATATGGTGGGCACATCTTGCCTTTGTCCACATCCAGGGCATCACAGCCGACTGCAGTTGACACGTGCCCAGCTGAGCGGGTTTACAGAACACATGTCTGGTTTTAACTAAGCTAAATTAACCCTCACAGAACAGACACGTGCTGAAAAAGAGGCCTGTAAAGAACTACTGAAGCTAATACTAAAAACCCAAGCACCAGTTAATAAGAATGTGGCCAACCTAGCAGAAAGCTGAGCTCCTAATGCATTTTCTCTGTTGACCAAATCATGAGGTCAAGCGTTGATGATTTAATCGGGTATGACAAGAGTAGTTCAAAAACAATTGAAATTATTGAGAGGACCATTTAAAATGTGGGCTCCCATCCGTTCTGGTTAACTGATATAAAGGTACTTCCCTAAGATATCTTGAGATATTAGCTGGTGATAGCCTAGTGCTATGGAAATTGGCAAGTCATTTCAAAACTGAGAGCTCAACCTGAACACAAACATCTATGGTTATATATGCTTAACCTCATGTAGTACTAAAGTAGCAAATGTAGCACTCCTCAAAATGTTACTAATTTAATGATTAGTGTACAGAAGCTCCTTTCTAGGTTCCTTGAGTAGCAAAAGACTAGGCATTTCATACCCCGTGGTTTATTCCTACCAAGGCAAAAATGGCCAAACGTGCACGAAAACCAATATGGCACCAAATTCAAATGCACTCCTTTGTTGGCAAACGTTGTTAGCAGGTATCTAGAAGATCCTGGGCAATATGTGAAGGGTTGAGGATTAGAACAAATTGCACAGCTTGAAAAGTTTGCCACATAGTTGCATGGAAGTGAAGATGACTCTTACCACATTTCTGCTTCTGGTGTCAGCTAAATGACTCCATATATTCAAAGACACACACTACTGTGTGTGGTTGTGAGGGAAGCAAAACCCAAGTACTAATTTAAGAAGTGAGATGAGTCATATGCTTTTCCTTTAGAACAAGACAAATGTTCCAAATTCGTGGGCCCTTGCAGGGGTCAGGAGTGCCTGTCAGTGGTGTGCTACCTAGCAGCAAAGAAATAAACACACTTTAAGCATCCTTTCAAAGTAAAGGTGAGACTCAACATCCAGGGGAAAAATAACTGCTTTTCAAGAGAAACTAATGCTTTGAAAAGAGAAGATTCTAAAAACAGATGTTTGGAAATGTTTCCACGGTTTTGTGATCTTGTTGCCAAAAACAATGTAACTGTGTCACCTATGAAAACTCTTGTATCAGCACACTCAAAAACTTGGAAAGAGAATATTCTAGCCTATCAGAAATCCTGCCAAAGAGTTTCACGCTCCTTTGTTAAAAATTTAAAGCATAATACCTCTCGATAAGTTTTGAAGTGTTCAGGAAAAATGAAATTTAACATCTGAAAGTCAACTAAACTTTGTCAACCAACACTGGTAGGTTGGGTTGAGGCAAGGGGTGTGGGGAATTAGTAGAAATGAAATGGCCAGTGATATGCATCTTCTGTTAGTATTTACATATCTTTGTGTGTATATTTTTCAGCAAGAGCCATTAAAATCAAGAATCAAAATATACAGAACAAACCTTAGAGGTAGGCTTAAAAGGAATCAGTGTTAAAACAGCATTTCCAAAATACACAAATTAATTACATTGCTCACTCAAAAAGCAGTGATTTTTAATGAGGGCAAAAGATTTGTTTACAGTGTTAAAATTATTTGAAATATTTTAAAATATTTAATCTTACCTTTTTTTGGTTGTAAAATGTATGCAAGCTTACAATTTGCATATGAATATAATGTATAAATAAATGCACATGGCTTTATGCTTAGATTTCATACACATGATGTGTGATCAAAAATATCTGGAGGTTACTGTTCCATGGGAGATTTTTCAAAATACGCCAATCTTTACCCATCTATAAGCCTTGTGGTGGGAAACAGGGTATTTGGCTGTGTGTTTTGGAGAATAAAAAGTTCCCAGGTATTTTTGACACCATCCTCTCCTCTGCTCTCCCTCAGGCAGCCAGTGGGCCCTACCATGCTCAGAGCATTTAGTAGAAATTACTGAGAAAGAAACGCAATCCTGTTACATTCTCGCTGGCCAGAGACAGGCGTGCTACACAGCATTCACACTTAACCATAGCAACATCAGATTTTAAAAAACTGTCAAAAAGCACTTTCACATCTACCTGATTTTTCCTTCATAACAATGAGTCACATTTACCTGGTTTTTCCTTCATAACAATGAGGCAGAATTATTCTCACTGCACAAATGAGATATAAAGTTTAAGGACTCAACAGAGAGGGTTAATGGCTTTAGCTCATCGTTAGAAAAGGTAAAATTAGATTCCTTTCTGCTAAGCCTGATGCTTGTGCCAACCTCGCATTCACTGGACCCTGAACCCGAGAGTCCTGAAGGGGGTGCCCCATGGGAAGAGATAGCAGAGCCATGGGCCAGTATCTCATGAGAAAACAGGGCTCCTTCCAGGGGCTTGTAAGAGGATGCTTCTGGTAATCACAGGGAGGCGGTAGTATGTGAGAAGTTTGTAAAACTTGGGGAGTTTGGGACATAAATTTGTATCAAATGATTGTATGAGATTAACCACATTTCGTATCTAAATCTCAATCTTCTCAGTTCATTTCTCCTCCCCACCACTTTGAAAATACATTCTGTTCCAAAACTTTAGAATACATTACCTCTAAGCTCAAAGCTTTTGTATCCGATAGTCTAAATTAGTCATGTTTTCCTGGTGAGTTACATTCTTTAGCCTAAAAGACTATTTCCAGTGTGTATAAATGTATTTCTCTAAAAAAATGAAAGCTAACAAGCAACTCAAGTTTTGTCTAAAAAGAAATAATTGTTTAGCAAACAATAGTCTAAAGCTATTTTATTCAGAACAAGAGGATATTTTTTTCGAAGACATACCAGACCGCATTTCTTACATAATTTTCTTTTGTCAGTGAAAATGTTTCTGAAAATTGAGGATAAGCTCAATGTAGGCTTCAGTTTTGGGTTTCTAGCATCGCCTTACGCTTCTATCAGCCTGTACTGCAGAAAGTCACTTGTTCCATACAGACACAAATTTACTTTACATTTTGATATAAAACACAGGGTTGTGGTTTTAAAAAAAGTATCATTAGTTCAGTTAATTTTTTTTTCATGGCTGAAAATAGAATATTTTTAACCCTTTACTTAGATTCATATATACTCACAAATCAATATACTGAAATGTTTTACAAATAATAAAAATAACAAGCACTGTTTTTACCTGGTCAAAAAACCCATCACCTTTTCATAATTTATTAATTATCCAAAACATGCCATTCATATTATTATGTATCTCCTATCCACAAATACTCCTATTTCACAAACTGTCAGAAGAACAAAAAAGCTGCTGTTTGTTTTCATTATTTTAGGAAAAAGAGCACTTGCCATCACATGAGTTTTGCATAAATAATTCTATTCTCTCCTTTCCCCACCTCCTCCCACTACATTTTATGTATTCTACTGACTATAAAAATAGATAAGCAAAAAATACCCCAGAGAATTAGATGACAGAGAATCTTAATTCCTAATTAGATCAACTGACATTAATTTCTCATTCTCCATATGCTATGAACATGAATTAAGGATGCAACACACCAGATTGAATCCAGGCAGTTCTTACTAGATTTTAAACCTGGAAGCTTCTAAAAGGTAGGACAGGGGACTGACAGTAGCCTTAGCTGTTATAAAAGATCACATTTTTTTCTTTTGCCATTATATTTCAATAACCTTTTTTTCTGAATCATTTGAGGCCAATAGTTTTTTTTTCCCCCCAAGATTTTATTTATTTATTCATGGGAGACACACACAGAGAGAGAGAGAGAGAGGCAGAGACACAGGCAGAGGGAGAAGCAGGCTCCATGCAGGACTCGATCCCAGGTCTTCAGGATCAGGCCCTGGGCTGAAGGCGGTGCTAAACCGCTGAGCCACCCGGGCTGCCCACTAACAGTTTTCATCAAGAAAGAGCAACTGCAGGTGGGCATTTAAACTATTCACTGCCCAACATTACAATATGAATATGTTCCCAGGAACAACATAGGGTTGGTTGTTGTCCTATGGTCTCTAAGTGGTCTCTCCTAGGTAAGGTAGGAAGAATGGCAATGCAGATCTTAGTATGAGGATGCAGATCTTATATACTATATTTTTTTCTTGAGTATTTTCTCAGGAATGTCTTTTTTTTACATTGACTCCAGGAGTCAACTTTTGCATTCAGATGTATTTTCCTTTTTAAGCTTAAAAGCTAAAGTTTCAGAGACCAGAGCATGGTTGCCTTTTAAATACATGATTTAAACACAATTTAAAGTTTACCAATCAACTTGCAGTGAGAAGGTACACTTAAGAGAGAGAAACGTGATTTAGAGAATTCTAAATTCATGTTTTGTCAATTCTGGATAAGTTCATTTGCGGTCATTTATTTGTCTTCCCCTAACCCTAAATAGTCAAGGTAAAATCAAGGGAATGCTGTATGAAATCCCATGGGAATCATCCTTTTTTTTTTTTTTCCAATCTTAGCAGAGGAAAATAAAAATTTGCTTATTTCTTTGAGAATTATAGTTTTTTTCCCCTCATGATCTTTTCCCCCCTTTTGTCATAGGTTACCACATGTACCTCAGGGAAGGCTAAAGGACTTGAATTGACCTCTGTCCCTGTGGAGCCGGAAAGCCTCTTTGGCCATGGTCACGGCATCACTGCCTGATTGAAATGTTCAGTAATGACAAGCAAGAAGCAATTATATCTTTGAAAGTGAAGAATGAGAGCTTTATGGATGCTCACTGGTACCAATTTAGGATAAAAACAAAACAAAAACAATTACAATTTTGTCTGGTAGAACATAAATAGGAAGGCAACCCAAAGCTATTGCATTGCCTGTTGCTGCTCATCAAGGATGTGAAATTTAAGAAATATGGGAAACAGACTTGTATTTGTTAGGCTAAAATCTAATGTTAAGAAAAATAAGGAAAGCCACTGAAAATCCTGCTGTGATACATGACAAATTATGCTTTTCATAGATGCTATCTACTGCTGCTACAAGAGCTCTGCCCATGCGCAAGGCCTTTTATTGTTGAATTTAAGAATCCCCACATGATATTCAGTGATAGCAATTATTTGAGGACCTTACGGATTCCTTATCTAAAGACAATCTAACGAAAATATGAGAACTAAGCATTTGCTGGATAAAAAACAGCAGGATAAAACAAAATGTCTTCTAATGAGAGAAAAGTTGGCCTATCGTCTTTTTTCCCTACTAGATTATAAGCACTTCAAGGGTGGGAACTAGATTTTATTTATTATTGTACATTCCTGTCCACCCCAGGGACCAATTATAAGAAACAGTTGTTAAACAAATTTTTAAACTAAATCCTTCCTTCACTTATAAAGTTTAAAGCGACTCTACAATTATATCTAGCAAAGACAAACCCTAATATTTATATTGATCTCTAAGAAAACCAAAACCCACAATACCAATGATAAATTCCTATTTACCAAATTACCAAAATGTGGACTGACAATATGCAAGATGACTTACTGAAAGATTATTTTATTGGCATAAAATAAATGAAATAAAATATTCCCCAAACACTAATTCTACCAGCTGAACAATTCTTGAGGAAGATAATGTTTGTTTTTGTACATTCACATAGCATTCTAAATTCATGAAAAAACATCCATATCCATTATTTAAATTATCTTTATAATATATGAACCTCTGTTATCATCCAAAGCTCCTAAGTCACAGAAAAAGGTACCCTCAATGTTTTAAAGTATCACTATCTGCTAAGGAAACAGCAATTCTTCATAAAAAAAAAAAAAAAAAAAAAAAAAAAAAAAAACACAACCCAACAAACAGCTTTCACTCCCATTCAACTTGGTGGCAGCCAAACAAACAGAAAAGAACTTTATCAGAGACTCAGGTCAACAGCACTATGGATGTATTCAGTTTTAATACACGAACATCTTTAAACTCACAGTCTCTAAATATATACTACTGCAAGCCTGAAAAATGAAGGAAAAATAGAAACCAGCTACTATAAGCATGCTTTACTGAATACTTTTTTAAAAAATTTATTTATTTTAGAAAGAGAGACTGTGTGCATGCACATGCATATGTGAGCAAAGGCGGGGGGGTGGGGGGCAGGAGAGATTGAGAGAGAGAGAGAGAGACACCGAGAATCTCCAGTAGATTCCTTGCTGAGTGTGGAGCCCAACTCGGGGCTTGATCTCACTACCCTGAGATCATGACCTGAGCTGAAATCAAGAGTGGGATGCCTAACAGATTGAGCCACCAGGTGCCCTACTTTACTTAATACCTTACCTGCACGTGGTTAAATGTTTACCTACTTGCATTCTTTAAAAATGTGGGTGCATAAAGAGCTCCTCAGATCCATGACTACTTAAGATAAGAGCAGGAATATCTTAACTGGCACAGTCAGCTAGAAGGAGAAGACAATTTTTATTTCAAGGACAGCCACCTACTGAGTTAACTATAAATCAGGTTGTTCTTTAAAAAAAAAAATCTACATTGTATTTCAAAAAGCAAGAGTGGCCTTTTGATAATATATAAACAACATTGAAGATTAATTTTTTAAAAGATTTATTTATTCATGAAAGAGAGAGACAGAGAGAGGCAGAGACACAGGCAGAGGGAGAAGCAGGCTCCATACAGGGAGCCTGACGCGGGACCCAATCCCAGGACTCCAGGATCACACCATGGGCCAAAGGCAGACGCTAAACCGCTGAGCCACCCAGGTGTCCCTGGAGATTAATTTAAAATACAAAAATAACATACCCCAATGTGAAAATTTCACGTGGTTTACCATTTTTACTGAGGAGAGAAGCCTAACCTCACCAGAGCTTTAGGAATTGTCATTTTCCCAATGTGCTGAATTGTTAACCCAGTCTTGTAGGTTCTCTCACATTTTTTTTTAATACTCTAGAGGAAATATACTTCCTGTATAAAGTATTACTTCACAACAAAGACAACAAAGCCTGTAATTGCTGATGTCAATAAATGCATTCAATTCTTCCTTCTTAAAAGACTTCTTTCAAAATAGGATTAAGAAAAAAAGATGGTGTGGCACCTGGCTGGCTCAGCGGATAGAGCATGCAACTCTTCATCTCAGGGTCATGAGTTCGAGCCCCACATTGGGTGTAGAGATTAACTAAAAAACAAATTTTTTTAACTAAAAAAGAAGGAAAAAAAGATGGCTTACTTTCACTAGATGACAGAAAGAAGAAAAGGTATTAGATGTTGCTATGGTCTCAATGTTTGTGTCTCCCCAAAATTCACATGCTGATCTCTTAACCCCCAAGAATGATGATATTAGATGGGGAGAGGTGCTTAAGCCTTTGGGGGGCGCTTAGATCATGAGGGTGGAGCCCTCATGAATAGAACCAGCACTTTATAAGAGACCCACAGAGATTCCTAGGCCCAAGTGAGGACACAGAAAGAAGGAGCGAGTTATGAACCAGGAAGAGGTCCCTCACCAAAATCTGACTATGGTCGTGTCTTGATCTTGAACTTGCCAGCTCCTAGAAGTATGAGAAATAAATTTCTGTTGTTTATAAGCTACCCAGTCAGTGGTATTTTGACATAGCAGCCTGTGTGAACTAAGAGAGATGTTCTTCCCCAAAGCCTGACTCTTTGGCTGACTGGACCCTCTCTATACATCATGCTCTCTCTGTACGTGGTAAGCAGGTTCCACCAAACTAAAAAAGCTTGCCCACTAGGATAGGTTTCCAACCACAGACCACAGCATGAATTGAGTATATAGGACAGACAGCTTTCTTGTTTGATACAAAGCTGTTAATGATATCATGCTGTTTCCTGTACCCAATTTCTAATGTTGAGTTACACTGCCCCTAATTATCATGAAAGCAGTTTAATTAAGTGATTTATACTCTTTTCTCTAACCCTGTGATACAGAGCACTAAAATGGAGAATCCTGCCCATTTGTTTTGTTTTGTTTTTAAGATTTTTTTTATTTGAGAGAGAGAAAGTGCGAGAGAGAGTGGAAGGCAGGGGGCAGAGGGAGAGGGAGAAGCAGACTCCCCACTGAGCAGGGAGCCTGACATGGGGATCGATCCCAAGACCCTGAGATCATAACCTGAACCAAAGGCAGAAGCTTAAATGACTGAGCCACCCAAGCACTCCATGCCCATTTTTTATACATTGTGATTTTAATCATTGTTTCAAACCAAAGCAACTTTGTAGATATTCAGAATATGTTACTTGTAATTACTTAGATATTCAAATACAGAATTACTAAATGACTACTAAAATGTAACTGGGCAAAGATGGTCTTTATAACACAGGAAATGGAGAGGTGGGCAGCGAAAACTGCTTCCCCTCCTAAATACGAGTCCACCTCATCCACAGCTGCTAACATTTGTATACTTTACAGCAATGATCTTAGTGCTCTGTTTTTAGGTGTTAGGGACAATATGATTATCAGCAAAACATAAGAATGAGCCATAGAAGATAGTAAAAAACTTCTGTTCTTCAAGTTTTGGTTTCAGGAACTGCAATACACCTAAAGTTCAGACAGGATGTGCAAATTTGAGGTCTGACTCACCATCTATAGTTATTGCAATGTCCTCACACACCTTCCTTTGTCGTCCCTCCCAATTCAGCCAGCAAACCCAGGTCAAGTTTGACACACCAATGCTGTTATTATTATTATTATTATTATTATTATTATGTTAAATATTGATGGATAGTATGATGGAAACAGATGAAAGATATTGGCAAGAGCTAAAGTGACAACTTCTCACCAATCAGAACAAAAGGAAAAATAGCAACTTTACAGGAGAGAAAGCTAATACACTGGTACCAGGAGGCCAAAATTACCACCATCATTGGTAATGGGAGAAATGGACATCGTGCGTCTTCTGATATAATGCACTGAGGTGGGCACAGCATCAACAATGGTTGTGATGAAAAACGCATAATCTGAATCTGATCCTTAGGATACAAACCCTCATGAGGAGGCAGCCATTCTACAAAATAACTAGACAGATATTCTTCATCAAAAGCGTGGAGATCCAGAGAGACATATAAACATGGAGATACTGGTCCAGATTAAAGGAGACTAAGGAGATAGATACGAAAACCAAACACAACATGGGATCCCACACCAAGAAGGAAACAAAACTGAGACAATCAGAAAGATGTGCATGATATCTACAGATTATCTAGCAGTAATTGTATCAGTGTTAATTTTCTTAAATTGGTAAGTATAGCGTTGGTTATGTAGGGTGTTAACATCTATATGCCGGGTCTGAGAATCCTCTGTACTATTTTTTCTTTCTTTTCTTTTTTTTCTTTTCTTTTCTTTTTTCTTTCTTTTCTTTCTTTCTTTTTCTTTTAATTTATGAGAGACAGAGAGAGAGAGAGGCAGAGACACAGGCAGAGGGAGAAGCAGGCTCTATGCAGGGAGCCTGACATGGGACTCAATCCCAGGTCTCTAGGATCATGCCCTGGGCTGAAGGCGCGCTAAACCACTGAGCCACCCAGGCTCCCCGCTTTGTACTATTTTTAATGACATTTTTATATGTCTGGAATTATTTCAAAATGAAAAGTTAAAAAAATTTAAATTGTGTTTTTAATACAACACATCTCTCCCTAATAATCTGTATCCTGCTAACTTAACAACTTCGTTTTTCTTCAATTTGCAGTTCTTAAGCCAAATAGGTATCTTATATGTATTAACTGGAATATTTCTCTCATGTCCCACTAGGATAAGTGGTGTCATCTTATCTGTTGTAGTCTGTGAGCAAGAAGAACGTACCTCATGGGTAAGATGGGCACTTACATCCCTAGCTTCTGGTTCAGTGCCTGGCTCAGCACTGAATGTATGAATGAATCTCTAAATTTTATTTTTAAATAAAAATTATGGGGAAAATAAGTAAAGGGAATAGGACATGAAAAAGTCTTGACTCTGTTACATACATTTGATAATTCAAATGTATGAACAATTCCCAGATAAGAGGGGGGAAAAAAGCCTTACTTTTAGAAAATATTTGAATTTTATTGAAAGACTCCAAGGGATCAAACTGACAGGACTTTAAGTGGCAGGCTAGAAGGCTGGTTTCTGTTCTGTGGGCAGAAAGGAGTCATGGAAGGTTCTGAGCCCGGTGGTTATAAGATGAAGGCCAAGGAAGGAATTAGTTCCTCCTGTGAGGAATGGAATCTCCGCAAGAATGAAGCCCAGAGGTCAGGCATCGCCATGTGGGCCTGAGGCAGGAGCTGGGGTGCAGGATGTGGTAGTTGGGACACAGGAGGCAAGGAGAAAGGGAGGGCCTGATATGTTTAAGAGGTCTGGAGCCTTTGAGATGAGAACAGTGAAGCCATTACCAGAAATAGGAAATACAGAAGGAGAGGTAAATTTAGGGTACGTAGAAGATGAATTATTTTGGGTGTGCAGATCATTCATGAGGAGAGATGTCTAATATGCACTTATCAACATGGTTCTGAGGCCAAAAATATTGAGAAGTAACCTGTTAAGAGATATCAATGAAAGATTTAGGAAAAGTTGCAGCTCTAGGAATGGATACTGTTGCAAGGAGATTTGTTCCAAATGAAAACACAAAATGGCCAGGATCTTAGGAAGAGGACTCAGCAAGAGTCTGACAGGAATATTTATTTATTCATGAGACACACACAGAGAGAGGCAGAGACACAGGCAGAGGAGAAGCAGGCTTTGCGGGATTTGATTCCAGGCCCTCCGGATCACCACCTGAACCAAAGGCAGATGCTCAACCACTAAGCAACCCAGGTGCCTCTTTAATTGAGATTTTAAAGATGCAATCGATGTATCCATACTTTTAATAGAGATCTATGTAGTAAAGGGAAACTAAGACAAGGTGGGTTCAAAACCAAGTGACAGAAACAGACATTAAGTGCAGAGTCCCAGCTGTTTGGGAGGAGGGAGGGATGAATAAATAAGTAGAGCAGAAAGGATTTTTTAGGGCAGTGAGAAGACTCTGTCTGATACTGTAATGGTGGATACAGGGCATTTGCATTTGTCAAAGCCCATAAAAGGTACAACACGGAGTGAACCCTGGTGTAAAACTACAGACTCTGGTTGGTAATGAGGTGTCAATGCTGGTTCATACTGTAACAAATGTACCACCCAGTACAGGATGTTGATGGTGGAGGAGGCTAGGAGGGTGGGCAGGTGGGAACTCTCTATATTTTTCCCTCAATTTTGTTCTGAACCTAAAACTCCTCTAAATATAGTCTATCAATTAAAAAAAAAAAAAAACACAACCCAACAAACAGCTTTCACTCCCATTCAACTTGGTGGCAGCCAAACAAACAGAAAAGAACTTTATCAGAGACTCAGGTCAACAGCACTATGGATGTATTCAGTTTTAATACACGAGCATCTTTAAACTCACAGTCTCTAAATATATACTACTGCAAGCCTGAAAAATGAAGGAAAAATAGAAACCAGCTACTATAAGCATGCTTTACTGAATACTTTTTTAAAAAATTTATTTATTTTAGAAAGAGAGACTGTGTGCATGCACATGCATATGTGAGCAAAGGCGGGGGGTGGGGGGCAGGAGAGATTGAGAGAGAGAGAGAGAGAGAGAGAGAGAGAGAGAGAGACAGAGGCAGAGACACAGGCAGAGGAGAAGCAGGCTTTGCGGGATTTGATTCCAGGCCCTCCGGATCACCACCTGAACCAAAGGCAGATGCTCAACCACTAAGCAACCCAGGTGCCTCTTTAATTGAGATTTTAAAGATGCAATCGATGTATCCATACTTTTAATAGAGATCTATGTAGTAAAGGGAAACTAAGACAAGGTGGGTTCAAAACCAAGTGACAGAAACAGACATTAAGTGCAGAGTCCCAGCTGTTTGGGAGGAGGGAGGGATGAATAAATAAGTAGAGCAGAAAGGATTTTTTAGGGCAGTGAGAAGACTCTGTCTGATACTGTAATGGTGGATACAGGGCATTTGCATTTGTCAAAGCCCATAAAAGGTACAACACGGAGTGAACCCTGGTGTAAAACTACAGACTCTGGTTGGTAATGAGGTGTCAATGCTGGTTCATACTGTAACAAATGTACCACCCAGTACAGGATGTTGATGGTGGAGGAGGCTAGGAGGGTGGGCAGGTGGGAACTCTCTATATTTTTCCCTCAATTTTGTTCTGAACCTAAAACTCCTCTAAATATAGTCTATCAATTAAAAAAAAAAATCTACATTGTTATTTCAAAAAGCAAGAGTGGCCTTTTGATAATATATAAACAACATTGAAGATTAATTTTTTAAAAGATTTATTTATTCATGAAAGAGAGAGACAGAGAGAGGCAGAGACACAGGCAGAGGGAGAAGCAGGCTCTATGCAGGGAGCCTGACATGGGGATCGATCCCAAGACCCTGGGATCAGGGGATCAGGACCTGAGCCAAAGGCAGATGCTCAACCACTAAGCAACCCAGGTGCCTCTTTAATTGAGATTTTAATTTAATTTTTTAAAGACTTTATTTATTTATTCATGAGACACACACAGAGAGAGGCAGAGACACAGGCAGAGGGAGAAGCAGGCTTTGCGGGATTTGATTCCAGGCCCTCCGGATCACCACCTGAACCAAAGGCAGATGCTCAACCACTAAGCAACCCAGGTGCCTCTTTAATTGAGATTTTAAAGATGCAATCGATGTATCCATACTTTTAATAGAGATCTATGTAGTAAAGGGAAACTAAGACAAGGTGGGTTCAAAACCAAGTGACAGAAACAGACATTAAGTGCAGAGTCCCAGCTGTTTGGGAGGAGGGAGGGATGAATATATAAGTAGAGCAGAAAGGATTTTTTAGGGCAGTGAGAAGACTCTGTCTGATACTGTAATGGTGGATACAGGGCATTTGCATTTGTCAAAGCCCATAAAAGGTACAACACGGAGTGAACCCTGGTGTAAAACTACAGACTCTGGTTGGTAATGAGGTGTCAATGCTGGTTCATACTGTAACAAATGTACCACCCAGTACAGGATGTTGATGGTGGAGGAGGCTAGGAGGGTGGGCAGGTGGGAACTCTCTATATTTTTCCCTCAATTTTGTTCTGAACCTAAAACTCCTCTAAATATAGTCTATCAATTAAAAAAAAAAAAAAAACACAACCCAACAAACAGCTTTCACTCCCATTCAACTTGGTGGCAGCCAAACAAACAGAAAAGAACTTTATCAGAGACTCAGGTCAACAGCACTATGGATGTATTCAGTTTTAATACACGAGCATCTTTAAACTCACAGTCTCTAAATATATACTACTGCAAGCCTGAAAAATGAAGGAAAAATAGAAACCAGCTACTATAAGCATGCTTTACTGAATACTTTTTTAAAAAATTTATTTATTTTAGAAAGAGAGACTGTGTGCATGCACATGCATATGTGAGCAAAGGCGGGGGGTGGGGGGCAGGAGAGATTGAGAGAGAGAGAGAGACAGAGGCAGAGACACAGGCAGAGGAGAAGCAGGCTTTGCGGGATTTGATTCCAGGCCCTCCGGATCACCACCTGAACCAAAGGCAGATGCTCAACCACTAAGCAACCCAGGTGCCTCTTTAATTGAGATTTTAAAGATGCAATCGATGTATCCATACTTTTAATAGAGATCTATGTAGTAAAGGGAAACTAAGACAAGGTGGGTTCAAAACCAAGTGACAGAAACAGACATTAAGTGCAGAGTCCCAGCTGTTTGGGAGGAGGGAGGGATGAATATATAAGTAGAGCAGAAAGGATTTTTTAGGGCAGTGAGAAGACTCTGTCTGATACTGTAATGGTGGATACAGGGCATTTGCATTTGTCAAAGCCCATAAAAGGTACAACACGGAGTGAACCCTGGTGTAAAACTACAGACTCTGGTTGGTAATGAGGTGTCAATGCTGGTTCATACTGTAACAAATGTACCACCCAGTACAGGATGTTGATGGTGGAGGAGGCTAGGAGGGTGGGCAGGTGGGAACTCTCTATATTTTTCCCTCAATTTTGTTCTGAACCTAAAACTCCTCTAAATATAGTCTATCAATTAAAAAAAAAAAAAAACACAACCCAACAAACAGCTTTCACTCCCATTCAACTTGGTGGCAGCCAAACAAACAGAAAAGAACTTTATCAGAGACTCAGGTCAACAGCACTATGGATGTATTCAGTTTTAATACACGAGCATCTTTAAACTCACAGTCTCTAAATATATACTACTGCAAGCCTGAAAAATGAAGGAAAAATAGAAACCAGCTACTATAAGCATGCTTTACTGAATACTTTTTTAAAAAATTTATTTATTTTAGATTTTTGTTTAAAGATTTTATTTATTCATGAGACACACACAGAGAGAGGCAGAGACACAGGCAGAGGGAGAAGCAGGCTCTATGCAGGGAGCCTGACATGGGGATCGATCCCAAGACCCTGGGATCAGGGGATCAGGACCTGAGCCAAAGGCAGATGCTCAACCACTAAGCAACCCAGGTGCCTCTTTAATTGAGATTTTAAAGATGCAATCGATGTATCCATACTTTTAATAGAGATCTATGTAGTAAAGGGAAACTAAGACAAGGTGGGTTCAAAACCAAGTGACAGAAACAGACATTAAGTGCAGAGTCCCAGCTGTTTGGGAGGAGGGAGGGATGAATATATAAGTAGAGCAGAAAGGATTTTTTAGGGCAGTGAGAAGACTCTGTCTGATACTGTAATGGTGGATACAGGGCATTTGCATTTGTCAAAGCCCATAAAAGGTACAACACGGAGTGAACCCTGGTGTAAACTACAGACTCTGGTTGGTAATGAGGTGTCAATGCTGGTTCATACTGTAACAAATGTACCACCCAGTACAGGATGTTGATGGTGGAGGAGGCTAGGAGGGTGGGCAGGTGGGAACTCTCTATATTTTTCCCTCAATTTTGTTCTGAACCTAAAACTCCTCTAAAATATAGTCTATCAATTAAAAAAAAAAAAAAAGGCACTGGTAACATGACATGCTTTGTGATAACCGAGAAGGGAGACACTACTATCTATTGAGTTTCTCTGAGGAGATCTGGGAGCCAGAACTCAGAGCGGGGCGGGGGGGGAAAGCACTTGAGTTTGCATCAGAGAACGTATCACTAACACAGGAGAAGACAGTGAAAGACTCCAAGGGATCAAACTGACAGGACTTTAAGTGGCAGGCTAGAAGGCTGGTTTCTGTTCTGTGGGCAGAAAGGAGTCATGGAAGGTTCTGAGCCCGGTGGTTATAAGATGAAGGCCAAGGAAGGAATTAGTTCCTCCTGTGAGGAATGGAATCTCCAGCAAGAATGAAGCCCAGAGGTCAGGCATCGCCATGTGGGCCTGAGGCAGGAGCTGGGGTGCAGGATGTGGTAGTTGGGACACAGGAGGCAAGGAGAAAGGGAGGGCCTGATATGTTTAAGAGGTCTGGAGCCTTTGAGATGAGAACAGTGAAGCCATTACCAGAAATAGGAAATACAGAAGGAGAGGTAAATTTAGGGTACGTAGAAGATGAATTATTTTGGGTGTGCAGATCATTCATGAGGAGAGATGTCTAATATGCACTTATCAACATGGTTCTGAGGCCAAAAATATTGAGAAGTAACCTGTTAAGAGATATCAATGAAAGATTTAGGAAAAGTTGCAGCTCTAGGAATGGATACTGTTGCAAGGAGATTTGTTCCAAATGAAAACACAAAATGGCCAGGATCTTAGGAAGAGGACTCAGCAAGAGTCTGAACAGGAATATTTATTTTTATTTATTCATTTTTAAAAATATTTTATTTTTAAGTAATCTCTACACTCAACCTGGGGCTCAACCCCACAACCTGAGACCAAGAGTCACAAGTTCCACTGACTGAGCCAACCAGGTGCCCCATGAATATGAATATTTCAAGACAGAAGCAGTGGAAGGGAATAGGCAATGTTTAGGTTCAGAATGGAAGTATCTATCAATCCATCTACCCACCCACAGAGAACTAAAACTGCTTTCATGATTTGAAACCTGTGTTGGCTTCAGAACTGAAGAGCAGAAAGGACCCAAAGATGGCCAAAAGATGGGGAAATTAAAACCAAGTAAGTGACTCATTCCTAAAGCACCACACACTGTTTTTAGTGTCAAAACTAGAATCCTGAGCTGCCACCACTCAGCCCGATGTACTCTGGGCTCTACAAACCAGCCCAGTCACGACCACACACTCTCATAATTTAGGCTTTATCGCCTCAAGAAAGCCAGCGTTTCTCAGGCCCCAGGACACATGGGGCACACAGTCTTTCCTTGATTGTGCAGTCAGGCTTAACGGCTGGATGGAATCATCCAAGTGGTGCTCCAAGAAGCGACATGGAAGCAAAATGCAAGTGGCATGAGGTGCACTTCACTGAGAGGTCACAACAGCCACACTGCTGAGGCCAGGACTCAGGCCATCACTACCAAAGCAACCGCAGGAACCGAGAGCATGTCACCCCAAAGCCCCCCCAATCATTTTTATTCAACATTTAGCCTCAGTGTGCATCAAGTTCCAGGATGTACAGTGCTCATTTACTACAACAGTCTTATAAAAATACTTTGAAACCGACATTTCTGATTCACAGAATGAGGCAAATGGATAATTTGAAAAGAGGTGTGAAGACAGTTCTGTAACGGATCTATAAATGAACACTAGCTCTGGAAAATTTGACATTTGGAGACCTCATGCCCTATAATTTCGCTGGCTTATTCTCTCATGACCTCTTTTTGAGCAGTTCCTTTGACCAAGGCCTATAGTGGAATGTATACTAATGATCCCCCCTGGGGCTCCCAGAAGGGTCCATTCTGGGACACTCCTGCATTTTTTTTTTAATTTTTATTTATGATAGTCACATAGAGAAAGAGAGAGAGAGACAGAGGCAGAGACACAGGCAGAGGGAGAAGCAGGCTCCATGCACCGGGAGCCCGACGTGGGATTTGATCCCAGGTCTCCAGGATCGCGCCCTGAGCCAAAGGCAGGCGCTAAACCGCTGCACCACCCAGGGATCCCCCTCCTGCATTTTGAAGCAGGTTTCACCTTCCTGGTTGACTTAACTTGCTAAGAATAAATTAATATAATTAAAATAAAAAGCATTATGTTTTGACTTAAAACACCCCTATATGATATAAAATTAGGGTTGGGACTTTAAAAGCACATCATATTAAATGAACTCCATTTGTCTCTACCATGCCTGTCCTTTTTCTGTAATCTCTTCTTCATACCTTTCCATTAAGATTCCACATATGTAAGACCATGTTCTTTGGTTAATTTGACTTAAACTTATAACCCCTCTCAAAAACTCCTCTCCTTCCCTCTCCACGGAAAAAAGGTTTTCCTGATGTTCTGCCTTCAATTATCCTTAAAATATGCCTTATTAAAGTATTACATTATTTTTTCAAAGATTTTATTTTTAAGCAATCTCTATGTCCAACGTGGGGCTTGAACTCACAACCCTGTGATCAAGAGTCACTCGCTCTACCAACTGAGCCAGCCAGGTACCCCCAAAGTATTCCATACTTAAGTATAAAACCAGAAGGAAGGGGCAGGGACTGTCCAACACAACTGCTCATGCTCTTCCTTCGAAGCCTTGTCTTCTTTTCTGCTTTCTCTTCATTCCATCTAAACATTTTCCAAAATATGTAGAAATTATCTATTACTATTCTCCCAGTGACCAAGGATCATTTATTAAAAAGAAGGGGAAAAAAAAAATCTTTCTCCTTTATTTTAAGTTCACTCACAAGAAATTCTCTGACATATACTTTTTTGGCTTTTGTTTCAGAATTCTATAGGATCTTGAAGTTCAATACAGGAGAAGGTCTAAAACTCATGGTGCCTTGGAATATTTATTACTGTGTTTCCAGAAGATTAGAAGTGATAGACCCAAGTAAGACTCTTGTAAACATCCACATCTTAATGTCTTCACAGATCTCCAGCATTTATTTAAAAATAAGTTAAAGCTGGGACGACTGGGTGGCTCAGTGGGTTGAGTGTCTCACTCTTGATTTCAGCTTAGGTCATGATCTCAGGGTTGTGAGATTAAGCCCTGCATGGGGCTCTGTACTCAGCATGAAGTCTGCTTGAGATTCTTTCTCTCTCTCTCCCGGTTCCACTGCCCCTCTCCCCTGCTCATGCATGCTCGCTCATGAACGAATGAATGAATGAATGAATACTGCAACTAACGGGGTAATTAAGCTGGAAGGTATATTCTCAAGGCCAAAGCCAGAATTACTAGCTCATACCATCAACTGATGGCAGCAAAACCAATTTTTTTTTAAAGATTTTATTTATTTATTCATGAAAGACATGGAGAGAGAGAGGCAGAGACACAGGCAGAGGGAGAAGCAGGCTCCCCTCAGGGAGCCCAATGTGAGACTCAATCCCAGAACCCCGGGATCACACCCTGAGCCGAAAGCAGAACTTACCCGCTGAGCCACCCAGGCATCCCCAGCAAAACCAAATTGATTTGATTATACTGATAGGAAAAAATAATTTCTCATGGTCCAACCTGTGGTCATGAGAGGGGAGAATATGCAATACAGGGCACTCATGAAATCAAAGACTTCAGAGAAAAAATGTAAAGCATGTAATTTAGTCAATGAAAGGTAATCCACCGAGGCCAAGAAGCACTATCTGAAGCACATTTAGGTAATTGTCGATTTTTAAAAAGCAAGCAAACCATAAAGTGCTCAAAGAAACCACAGCTCAGCTTCCCAAGAACAGCGTCTCTGGCTCTTGTTTATTTTATACTTAAGATAAATCAAAGGAAGTTTAAAAGGAATTAATATTTTAATTAATTGAAAGATACAAAATAAATGCATTTCTCTTAATTTCTCCATGCAAGAGTCAGAATTAAAAGCTTCCTGAAAAAAAACAACAAAAATAAGGTATGTATATCCCCAACTTTTTTTCAGGTCAAACTGATGTGGAAATAAGCAGCAGAAAAAAAGTGGATAATACATCCAAGAATATAAATGGGCAGAAACACAGAGTGTGCACCATCACAGAACACCCAACCCTAAAATTTCTTTAAAATTGAGAGTACAATTTTTCACAACACCGATTTTCCTAATTGAGACTCCTGGACAGACTGCTCTAGCTAATAAAAAGAAGAAGCCATAGCTTGATACTGAATATCTTTTCAGTGATCTCTTCCCTTCAATCAGCATAAAAGGATTTTTATGAACACCAATGAAACTAAAAAGTCGTATTTAATTCATAGAAGCAGAAAAGATTAGTCATGTAATATCTTCATCTGCACAAATTCACAGTCCCTTCTTCAGAACACGCAGAACACGTGAAGGAAATCACTACGCTGAATTTCATCCAATTTCCAGCTGTATTTCAATTTTCGAACTTAATTAAAACTGGCAGTTTCACCAAGAAGATTCAAATTTCAATCAAATGGGTGTGTTGTCTTTTCTTTTTTTTTAAGAAAAAGCAAAAGAAAAATCAGGATGTCCCAAGCAAAGGATTAACAGAGCTTTGATTAGAATTGAAAGCCATGAGTTAAACAGGTGTTTTGAATTACCACTTTTATTAAAACACAATCCTTTACATGAAACTCACTGGATTTTATATTAGTTCTAGAATATTGAAAGAAAGTGTTTGTTTGGCTTAAGACAATAGGGACTCAGAAATTACGGAATGATGATGACAGTATTGCTTCGGGGAAATTCACTCTTCAGTATCTCCCTTGGTAGCACCAGGTATTTTAGAAGCAAAAGAAATCTTGTCAACAAGCAAGTGCTCTTTCTACACACACAGGAGCACTCCTAGTGATGGGGTGGGGCAAGGGGAAATGAGAGATAAGATCCATCTTGTAGAAGTGTCAGCTTGTTTACCAACACGAAGTCTTTTTCATGGGAATGACATGACAGCGTTTAAGGAGCTGCAGAATCTGCTGGAAGGAGAGCCACTGTGGCAGGAAGGCAGGCTAGCAGAGACCCACGGTCCCACAAAGGACCCAGAAGCGGATTATACTGTCATTGTGTATCTAATAAGGCAATGCTCCCAGTGACCTGGGCGCCCCCTCAGGGATTTGCCAGCCCTCTTCATGGGGTTTTGCTGAAAAAGACAATTATGGGCACATCCTAATATTCAGGCTTCTTGGTAGATCCAATTTATTTACCTTCTTCTCATCCTGTGGGATAATGGAATCTAGACTCCAGTGATTGACACTACATTGCTTAAACATGGCTCAGTTTTGTATACCCTAATGCAAAGTGGAAATACAGTGCAGCTGAAATAGAGAAGTAGTTGTAGTTGGATGAAAGAGAACAATATCAAATGTTCTATATAAACATATAGTAAGGATGCCTAATGAGATCCAAGGGAAAATTATCAAGCAAAAAAGCAATATACAGTTCCAACTAGAAAGAAGATTTGAGAGGGGAAAAAAATATATATATATATAATTTTATTCATATTTCATTTTGAAAACATCCTAATGACCATTTTATATGATCAAAGTCTTATCAAAGGAATGCAATATATGTTGAGAGCAGCAGTGTTTTTAAAGTTTATCATCATTAATCTTATTGTAAATTTATGATATGCTCTGACAAATGATGCTGCAGACAGCAGTTTTAAACTTGAGGAGTACTCTGTAGGCCACTAATCTAGACTCCTCGTTCTTTTCAAATAAGAAACTGAGGCCCAAGGGCATTCATGGAAAAGGTGGGCGAGACTTCAGGGTTCTGACCACCCAGCCAGAGGTCACTGCTTTTACCCATAGCCCACGTGAAATGATCCTGAGCCTACAAAGGCTACTCTCTCATGACAAACACAGCTGGTCTCAAAAAATGGATCCTCAGTTGATCACATTAAGGTGCTGACTTAGACATAAGAAGTGAATTTTTGTTCTCAAGTGATCTTCCATTTGCTCATTTAATACATAACCAATGCTCTCTTTTGAATGCCCAGCTCACCATCCACATCATCGCCCCCCCAATATCTGTTAGCACAGGAATAAGGATTCTATATGCTGTGACCCCATTCCCTGGCCATCAGTTTCCTACTCCTCGCCATAACCGCCAGGTGCAGGAGTGACCACAGCTCCAGGCACAAGCAGGGTTTTCTTTCCAGGACTGGACTTGGGACCTTCATGCTGGGTCTCCACATGGCTCAATGGCAGGATATAAAGAAGTGAGGGTTTGGCCAGGAGGAGGGAGAGGTGCTGACAGAAGCACAGATGAGAAACAGAGAGGTCCAAAAAAAAGAAAGAAAAAAAAGAAACAGAGAGGTCCTGGCAGCATCTGTAGCCCTGGCCCTACCATGCTGCAGATTTTGGCCCTCAGAACACACCTTAGTATCTTGAACACAATGAATCTCTTTTCGTTCACCTGGAAGTAGGTATAATAATAACATAATTAACCCAAGTAAAACACTTTTTTTTTTAAAGATTTTATTTATTCATGAGAGACACACACAGAGAGAAGTAGAGACACAGGCAAAGGGAGAAGCAGGCTCCATGGAGGGAGCCCGACGTGGGACTCAATCCCAGGTCTCCAGGATCACACCCTGGGCTGAAGGCAGCGCTAAACCACTGAGCCACCTGGGATGCCCAAGTAAAACACTTTTAATTTCATGATCAGCTTCCCTAGGAAAACCAATAATCCTGGCAGTGCACAACACATCAACAAATAGAACTACCTCTGACGGCCAGTTTCCTGGTAGATACTAGAAACAAATTCTCTGTTTTCTGCAGGCTGGGCTCTTTGGTCAAGAAGGTCCCAACTCTGGGGATGATGTACTTGTTCCCATGTAGCTGGAGAGAGAGCCAAGAGGAGAGGGAAGAATAAAATTTTCTTGGACTTTTGACTATTCTTACTTTAAAAATAGTTCAGGGGCACTTGGGTGGCTCAGTTGGTTAAGTATCTGCCTTGGGCTCAGGTCGCGATCCCAAGGTCCTGGGATGGAGTCCTGCATTGGGCTCCCCACTCGGCAAGGAGCCTGCTTCTCGCTCTCCCCCTGGCTCAAGCTCTCTCTCTCACACTCTCTCTCTTTAATAATAAATAAATAAAATCTTAATAAAAATAGTTCGGATTGCCTGACATTGAGTTTTCATTCTTCCGTCTCACGCAAAAGAACTCAAATCAGAGCTGACAACTCACATTCTGCTTGAATTTTGCTTCTAGGTATCTTGTACTCATCTCATAGATGGGGGGTTTAAGTAGACACACTTTTCTTACAAATGGTCTTGAGCTCTGAGACAGGAAGCAGATCTGTTTGGATGGCAAAAAATCTAGACCACCCTTACTTCTGCTGAGAGTAATTGTTTGGAATGCCATTTGTTTATCAGAGAGTAAAAGCTACACGATACACACTGAGTCTCTAACTTATGAGGGCACTTTTTCATCTCTTTTTGAACCTAAGCAGGAGTTGGGAGCCATGGTGGGCATCCTAGAATCTCCAGGGAGGATATGCTCTCTTTATTCCCACCTGCAGATGCGAGTTAGGACTGATCCAAAATGTTAAACACACTACATCAAGAAAGTTGAAGATTATCTAGTTAGATCATTCCTGAAGTAAGTCGACTGATACATTCTTTTCTTTAATTACTGCCTTCTATGTACCTCGAGTGAGAAGAGCTGTGACTCTTCTTACAGAAAAAGATCAGCAGGGAAAAAAAAAGGAAAGAAAGAAAGAAAAGAAAACAGGATGAAAGCTGACTAGGCTATCAACTCGGCTGACCCACAGATGTTTTCTCTCCCTAAAATAAATAATATTGTTTACTTACACTACAATGTTTTTTCAAACAAGGATTGAAACCCGCTTTCTGAAAGAGGCTTTAAGTGCTCCCTGCCAAAAGAAGAATAGGAAAAATGAGACCTCATAACTCCTATTATCATTACTCTTGTCATTGTTTCCTGAGCTGTAAGAAACCTATGAAGAGGATGTATGTTTGCCCACATGCCATTCAGTAGAATGCCATGGGGAAGGAAAATCAGCTTCTAAGTCTTTCCAGATAATTCAGTATCTAAATACCACGTGCGTGTGCATGTGTGCACATGTTCCTGCTTTGTCTTAAAGTAGATGTGTCATTTTGTGAAAGGGTTCTGGGAGGGAAGGAGAAGCAGAGACACGGATAAGAAAACGTAAGAAGCACTAGGATGCATGAGTTAAAGGTACACATGTGTTCCTGGGATTTGGTGGGAGCAGCACCCCATCTCAAAAGCCATCCGAGACCCAACTGGTCTGGTACAATGAGAAAGATATCAACATACCAAAAAATGACAATAATCCCATGTGCCTTCGACCATGTGAAGGAAGGAGACAAGTGATTCCAGGAAACAAGTGATAGGGGAGCTGCCCTTGGGAGGTCGCAGAGGACCATATTGTAGAGACTTTGTGCACATCGGGTCCGCTGAGGAAGATGACAAATGAAGCCACAGTAAATGACCCAATGAAAATATGCTACTGACAACAAGTATATGCAGAGAGACCCCTTTGGGACTTCCTGCAGGAAAAACTCCAGCAAGTCCCAGAAAAATTTGGCCTTAGCCCTGGAAGCAGAAGGCTGAGAACAACAAAACAAAAACAATTTGGGAAAAGAAGTAAGAATTGTGTTTCAAGAATATCATTTCGAAGATAAAAATAAAATATCGAGGAGAACATCTCCGCCATGTCTTTACTCACTGTGAGCCATCCTTATCTAAAAACCCTCCTGAGTCCTATCGGATGTCGACCCATCCTGCAAGGCTGTTGAGACTGGATTTCTTCTCTCCTTGAGGCCCTCCTGGGTGACTCCAGCCCTGAGTGATCTTCCAGTCTTTGCACTTCTAGAGGACATTTAACAGACCACTCAGTGTGTTTATACATCTAGTTTTCTCTCTTTCTGCAAAGTTGTATCTTAAAATACACAAAGTAAGAAAAAAAGGTATTAAATTGAGTTATTATGTATAGGAAATATTCAGACAAAAAAACTAGCATTTGTTTAAAACAAGGGACAAATCTGCATAACATATTCTGTTAATACTCTGTTAGCCAGCATTCCCTGGCCCTCAGGTTATTACTGTATCAAAGAAGAGGAAAAGTAATGTCAAGGAAATTTCTTCCAAGGAACAGCTTTTTTTCATTATTCCACTTATTCAAATTTTTATGAATGTCTTTGAAAATCTTTAACCACTTGTTCCAGACAATGTGCTTTCTGCCTCTTCTAAGTATTTTCCCTCAGATTGAAAAACATTCATTAATATTGGACTCTCCCCTGTTATTTCTAACATCTCTGACTTTTATAGGGGGGTGGACCCTGAAACATTTATCTTTTTTTTTTTAATGTAGCTTATCTCTAGGAAGAACAGAAAACTGATTAACCACAACCAAATATAAGAAAAAAAATCCCCTTGCTCTTGTGGTCTCAAACAAGCACATTTTCTTTGTATGGTTCAAGGCAACAAATATAACTGAATGTCCCAAGCCTAACGAACAAGTGGCTTTGCCAGACCACAAGGTCTTTGGGGGATCAATTTGACCAATAAAGGCTGGAGACTCTACTCATTCCTGAAATTAAAAAAGCGCAGAGATGTTTGTGATCATCATAGCCCAGAGACATTTGCTTGGGAGCAATAAGAACATTCTGGATACCAATACCTGGCTGTGAAGAATTAATCATCTAACTTCCCTCAAAATCTCATTGTTGAAAGTCTGGAGGCCCCTATAAAAACAAGCCCCTACTTTAGGCATTGCAATATATTTTCATTCACAGTTCTAATTGGAGTTTAGCTATATGTCACTCAAATTTTTCAGAATAAGAATTTCTCCAGAAATTCTTACAGATGTACAACTGGGCATGCATTTGTTTAATGGAGTCTCTGAAAGGCGTTGCCAAATTTTAAATGTTCCATCATGCATTTATTCACCAGCTATCAAGCAACTTATGAATAATTTAACATTTTCCCGTATTTCACTATCAGATGGGTCTATAATGTTTCTAAGTTTCTTCCTCCTTGGGCTATAATTGTTTTATTAAAAAAAAAGTTTCTTTATTCAGTTCACATTTTTAAAACATTAAGCTGGCTATCAAATGAATCCTCTTCCACATGAAAAGGGCAGAGTGACAGGTCTCCCTGTTGAATGTAAGAGAACACCCTGAGCCAAAATACACACCCAACTGGCATTTCTTTTCTACGCAAGTGCCATGTTGCATCTGGTGCAGAGCAACATGCCTGGCCACAGTGTTATAAGGAAACATGCTCCTTGTCCTCCAGGAGTTGATAGCGTGGCTGGAAGGTGACGCTGCACACATGAGGAAGCAAGCAGTCCGAAAGCATGGGAATGGGACATAATGTAGGTGGGGGCTAACGCTTAAGCCTGAACACACTGACGTACCCACCTCTGGGGTGTGGACAGGTACCTGAGTGTTATACCAGGACCAGGGTCCACTACAGAACACAACAAATTAACTTGGTAGGAAGAACAAAACATGACCACCACGGACCCCTGGGTGACTGGCACAGGGCATGAAGGAAAGCTGGCCCTAGACAAAATGCTTACATAGACTGATTTCTTTGGGAAATTACCACCAGCCTTATTTCTTTTCACTTTCCTTAAAGGTACCACCATTCATGACACCCTCCTCTCCCATCTGGTCATAAAAGGTCCCCTGTCTCTTCTGCAGGGGAAGCACCCAGTCTATTTATCTGTTATCTGTTCCTTTTCATTCCCTACCCCCTTTAGTCCATAAATTCTGTGGGGACAGACACTCATTTTTTCCACCCCAGAGCCCATTTGTATTTGGCTCAAGAATCATTTGTCAATATGCTACCAAACCGCACCCCAAACTTTTCCCCCATCCAAAGTGGCCTGCCCTGTGCCCCACTCCTTTGGGGACTTCTCAGGTGACAAATGATCTGAGAATCCATTAGAAGGATTTACTAGTGGGTGAAACTGTTCCACTGCCAGGTCACGTAGTCTGTTTTAGCCTCAGTTTTCCCAACTATAAAATGGAAACTGGAACATGTGCCCTGCATACCTCACTGTGAAATATCAGGGCACACTACTGTGGGGGAGGAAACTTTCTCCCTCTTCCCCTCTAGGTTCTTTGGCTGGCCTAATAGTTAAACTGACATAAGATAGATTAACAGGAGAAAAACGAATGTGATTTCATACAGATGGGAGTTCACAGAAATATGAGACTGAAAGAAGGGACCAAAGCAGGCAGCTTTTACACCTTGTAGAGAAACAATTATTTGTGAAGATTTGACAAAGGATCTTGGTCTTGGAATAACAAATTAATGAAGAAGTAATAGGGCTTGTTTAGACAGCCTTCTCAGCCCTGAATTCCCCATCTCTAGCCATAAGGATGCCTTCTCCTTCTACTGTCCAGGTGCAGGAAGGATCCCTTCCCATGGGGAATTCATTTTCTGCTTTCAGAGGGGTAGAAGAGGGCAAAGTGTCCTTCTTGCAGGGGCTGTCTCTTAAGTAATTTTGATTCAAAATCAGATGCAAAAGTGGAATATTTTGGAGTGGCCTGCCCATCACTATATAAATGTAAGATCACATTTTAGATAGATTTTGTTAACAATCTGGATTTCTGGTCTCAAAAGCATAGCCTCTCATTTTAGGTATCACTCATGGTATATCATCATATATCAGTTAATACAAGAGCAATAAATTCATTCTTTATTTCAAATGACCAGGCATAGTCTAACACCAGCAGAAGTGGACACATGAACCAATCTCTACAGTTTTTAGGTGGGTCTGTTTTCAAAAATAAAAATATTCCCCACTGAACTTGATGGTGAGTTTCCTCTTTGGAGAAATTCACTGGTTTTACTTGAATTTGTTTTTCTATCCTTTTCTGGCTGTTCTTGATCTAGTAGACATCTACACATGGGTGGTGTAGGGCCCCACGTCCTCTCCCACCACATGGCTCCACATCCTATCAAGATAGACAGCTCCTAGATTTGTAAGCGCACCTCAAGCCTTCCCTCTGAGCTCCAAACTTCTATTCCCGATGGCTTTCTTGACATCTCCACATAGATGGCCTTGAAGCACTCACTGCCCAGTTAATTACACCAGATACCTGGGAAGTCTATTCTTTCACTTACTCCCCACACCAGTCACTCCCTGAGTCCTGGAGAGTCTACCTCCTAGATCTGTGTCCAGGCCTCTGGTTTGTCTCCAGTGCCACTGGCACTGCATACCTGTGCATGTGGGCTGCCACCCGCCATCCTCACCATTACCCCCCACCCCCTGCCGCCCCACTCTGCCTCTCACACTGGCTCTTAACTGGTCTCCTGGATTTCTCTCCTTCCTTCCTCCAAGCCACTCTCCCAACTGCAGCTGCTGGGATCATGTGATAACACTCATCCACTAACCACTTTTCAGACTCAAAGGCTCACTTCTGATTGCTTTCAGGAAAAAAAAAAAAAAAAATCCTTGTGATTTCACAGCCCCACCTGATCAGACCCGCCCAACTCTGCAGCCATGTCACCTCTCACCCCCTCACACCCACCGGCTTTCTCTCCATGTTCCAGTGAGCCTCAGCCCTGACTCAGACTTCCTCTGCCTGGGGTTCTCTTTCCCACTCCACTTCCTGCTTCACTTGGCAAACTCTACTCCACTCTCAGCTTAAATGCTTTTTCTTCCAGAAGCCCTTCTAGCACCCTAATCTTCAGTTAGGATTAAGTCCTCTTACTATTTACTTCTAAGTATCGTGTACCTGTTCTTTCCAGCCTCACCACGATTGTCAGTACTGCCATTTGTGCCATGTCTTTAGTGTTTCTCCACTCTACAGGCCATGAGAGCAGTTACCCCAGGAGCCACAAACACAGTGGGGCACATGTCCTGGCAGGCACTCATTCCCCCTGCCTGCGCCCCCTATCTGTGGGAATCCTGTACTGCTGAGGTTAGAGGTGAAAAAGCATGTCTCTCATACAGAGATTAGCATGATCCCTGTGCAAGGATGACACACAAATGCATGCATTCCAGATTTTTAATGAATAAAAATTAAAATTAAAATAAAATAAAACAAAAATTGTTTCTCAAACTTCCTTACCAGTAGCCATCCAGATGTAAAATCAGTCTACCCTCCAGCTCAACCTAGGGTTGCCTCTTCAGCATTCTGAAAGATTCTCTGAGTCACTATCAATACCCACTAATACATTTAATTTCCTCTTATCTGTACCAAGTTTCAGTAGCTTCTTTCTTTTGTAATTGAAACCCTCACCTATACAGTGCTCCATACAGGTTGAATGGCCACTTAATATTCATAAACAAGTTTATAACCTACACACATGACCATTTTTAACCGCACTTTAGTCTTACAGACCACTGGATTGGGATATTTTGCAGGTGATTCCTTTTGCAAAGTAATGTCTTCAGAGTTATCAACATTGTGGCTACATTTCATGAAATAATCCAAATCAGCTTAAATATCTATGATGAAAGTCATCAAGCATATTGTTTTATGACTTGAAGGTAACATTTGCTTTCGAGATAGATAGTCAAATATGTAGTAAAACTAAATATTGAATAAGTCTTCCATTGTGTCATAAATTTAGTTTCATAACTCAGGTTGTACTTAGTATGTGCAACACAGGGAATGGAAAATGAATTTGTTCAACAAACAACATACAAATAATTCTCAGCTAAAAATGCTACTCCTTGTTCTCCATCAATACTACATGTCTCTGAAATGTTTAAGAGAAAGGGCCATCCCTGAGGGTAGGAACCACTCAGTAAGCTAAGTTCAGGGCCACTCCAAGGATAGCTCCAAGATGGAAAATACAATTGTAAAGAACAGATAAGGGCAGCCCGGATGGCTGAGCAGTTTAGCGCCGCCTTCAGCCCAGGGTGTGATCCTGGAGTTCTGGGATCAAGTTCCATGTCGGGCTCCCTGCGTGGAGCCTGCTTCTCCCTCTGCCTGTGTCTCTGCCCCTCTCTCTGTGTATGTCTCTCATGAATAAGTAAATAAAATCTTAAAAAAAAAAAAAAAAGAACAGATATAAGGAAGAATGAATGAAAAGGAGAGGCCTCCCCTCTTGCCTCAGATATGGGGGGTGTGGGAGAAAAGGAAATAAAGGCAGGAAGAACATGTTCTGCAAAGCAGAGCTACTTCTAACCCTCTTCTCCCCACCCCCTCACATTGAGGCATCCCCTGAGACTCTGAGCCATGCTGATGAAAACAATTTACTCTCAAATTTCTAATTCCTTTCGTCTTCTCTTCACAGGCTGGTTTCACTGGGGAAGTGATCTGTGAGCATGGGCAGGCAGGCTAACAGGTCCCATCCACCCATCTTCATGTCTCTTACCGACTCAATTCAGCAGACACACACTACATGCTGGCCGTTCAGACAAACAAAGAGGAAGACAGGTCCTGCCCATAAGCTGCTTATAACCTGTTGGTTAAAGAGCTGCTAGGGGTAAATCTACACAGCACAGTGGACACTTCCTCGGTGGGCTGGAAGACTCCTGCTGAGTCTTCCTTAGCTGCTCTATCAATCCAACATCCTGGAAGTTTCAGTGGAGGCTTTGGTAAAGGTCTGCAATCTGAGTAACTGGCATTTAGTAGGTCAGTACGGATGCCACGACGAAACAACTGTACCCTCTGCAGTGACCACAGATTTGTACAGGGTGGGTTTTGGGTGAGCACAGCAGTGTCTCTGCTTGCTACAGGCCATGGATTTAATAACGCAAAAGAAAGGAAACCCCAGTGAGGAGTTCCGGAATGGTAAATGACTTTCTGCTGGGTACAGATGCCCAAGGCCATTCATATTTCCAATTTAATTTTGGAAAACAGATGTTTCAGTACATTTTTCAGGAAAATTTAATCTCCTAATTATTTCCAGAAATGCTGAAAACATTCCTGAAGTTTGAATTATTTTATTTCCTCAAGGTCAGTCAATTCGTGGGTCATCAGCACTTATTGAACTTCTTCCTAGGAGAAAAACCAACTACTAAGATGGAAACGCAGTTCTCACTTTCCAAGAATTTACAGTGTACGGAGTGAAAAAAAAAAAAAAGGTAGAAGCATATTTAATAGTGTACAAATGATTCAAATCACAAAGCATGAAAAGTTACAAACTGGAGGATCCGATCAACAACCCTGCCTCTGAAAGGCGTTCCAGACATGGGCTGTGATTTCAAAATTTAAAGAAGGTGGTGGGTAGGTAGGTGGTTAGCTAGACTGAACAGTACTAGTTTAGTGGTCTCTTGAGAAGCAAAGTCTTCAAAGGAAGGTAAGTTTTAAAGAGATGCAAGGATGGTCAACCATGTAATTCCCAACGGAGGGTCTGATCCTAGTGCTGGTGAGGGCCAAGCACTTCTAGAAGTTTGTATCAACAGGCACCATACGCAAGGAACTGATCTGGAACCATGAGACCTGGTTATATAATCCCAGGCAGGTTATAAACCCTCTGAGCCTCTCATTGCACTTTGAAACAGGGATTATAATACTCTCCAGCTATATCACAAGATATCAAACGGGATGTGTTGAGTGCTTGGAAAACCATGAAAGGTTTCTATGAAATTTCAAGTTAAAGGTGAAGAGGAAAGCTATGGCAAGAGCCGGCATGGAGCTTTGCCCAAGGAAATGCACGAGAAAGAAATGTATGCACCAAGGAAACAGTACCTCACAGGAGGTGGAGGGAGATGGGGCAGGATAAGCTGATGAAGGTCCTAGAATAATGGAAAAATATGATTTGGCCCGACAACAAGGAGGCAGAGGTTCTGTAGATATGTAAGGAAAGAGGAGTTTTTAAAATGATGTGCAGCACTACTGGTATTTACCCAAAGGATCTGCAAATACCAATTTGAAGGGATACAGGCACCCATTTGTTGCAGCATTATTTATAATAGCCAAATTATGGATGAAACCTAAGTGTCCACTGAGAGATGGATGCATAAAGAAGATGTGATGTATATACATAACGAAATATTATCCAGTTATGAAAAAGAATGAAATCTTGCCATTTGCAACATGGATGGAGCTAGAGGGTACTATGCTAAGTGAAATAAGCCAGTCAGAGAAACACAAATACCATAAGATCTCACTCATGTGGAATTTAAGAAACAAAACAAACAAGCAAAGGTTTCCAAAAAACCATAGAGAACAAAACAAATGGTTGCCAGAAAAAAAAAAAGGTTGCCAGAAAAGGGGGGGGAAGGGTAAAACAGGTGAAGGAAATTAAGGGTACACTTATCTTGATGAGCACAGAGTAACACTTGGAAGTGAATCACTATATTGTCCACCTGAAATGAATTTAACACTGGAATTACACTGGAATTAAAAATGAGTGCGCAGGCACTGCGAAATGTTCTGCTATCACTGTTTCTGCGTCTGCAGACATGGATGGCCTTCTGTGCTGAGGCCCTTTGCAAGGGCTGAGACCACTGTCTGCCACCACGGCCATGACTGTGTAACTTATGTTCTGCCTCTGCAGAAGCCCGATTCCCCATGTTTCAAATGTTGTCACTTGATTTAGCTGTTTTGAAAGTACAGGGAAGCCTAGAGAACAGAGGCAACCACATATCACTTTGATGTTATTTCCTTCTAGACTTTTAGGTTCCAAGTAGTTTGCAGATGGTTGAGCTCATACAGCAAATCATACGATAGCCTAGTTTTCTTCATTTATGAATTCTTCAGAAGCACCCAGGTGGCTCAGCTGGTTAAGCATCTGCCTTCAGCACAGGTCATGATTTCAGGGTCCTGGGATCAAGGCCCGGGTCAGGCTCCCTGCTCAGCGGGGAGTCCGCTTCTCCCTCTTCCTCTGTCCCTCGCTCATGCTCTCACTCTCTCTGTCTCTCTCTCAAATAAGTAAAATCTTAAAAACAAAAAAGAAAGATTTCTTCAAAATATTTTAATGAGTAGGTGCTCAATAACTGTTGAAATGCAAATATAATTACATGGCTAGAAAATATTCTAACATGTTTGTATTTATTATGATTGGTCTTTTTTATTTTTTTATTTTATTTATTTTTTTTTATGTTGTTGAACCACTCCTTGGTGTTTCATTTCATCCATGATTTTGTTCAGGTACAAAGTTTAGTTTTTTTGTTCCCGTATCAGACTGAGGGCTACAATCTTATGTAGTGCTGGATCCTTCCACTGGAGACTAAACAAAGGAATGGACACATTCTGACAGCATTAGCATCACTGCTATCAACCTCAGTAGCATCTTGCGTCTTGGGACTAAAACAAGAATCGTAACTGTTCTTAAGGGGTCAAGGTCACATCTATCTGCTCTATGAAGCTTCAGTGCCCTAACCACTCCAGCTCTCATTTATGTCCTGACAACAGCTCATTAAATGAAATAATTATATAACCACCGATCATTTAATGGTGTTTTTTTTTTTCTTTTTCCCTTTTGGATTGATCCTGTCGTCCTGTGATGGACACACCTGTTGCTCTTGCTGCTTAGCATCTATTCCATTCCTTCTGGTAACAGTGTCCTGTGTTATTACCTGGGGCAGCAGCTTCTCTCTGATTCCAAGCCCAGCTCCAAGCATGGAACATATGAACTGTGTCTTTCTTAAGAAATAAGCACTTTCCATTGCTTTAGGAACAAACACATGACACAATATGGTCCAGGGACAGTCAGGTCCAAGACTTTTATTCAAACCATTAGGGGAAGAGACATTTTCCTGCAGGACTCAATGATGAAAGATGTAGAGCTGGGGCCCTGGGGCCATCTTGCTACCAAAAGGATAAAGATAAAGCAAACACAAAGTGGAGCTGAGATAAAAAGAACCAGGAAATGATAAACTTATCTGTGGGTCTCTAGACTGAGCCACATTTGAATTTGTGTATAATGGGTCAGTGAGTTCCCTTCTTGATTAATCTAGCCTGTGTTAGTTTCCATCGTTTGCAAAATCAATCTAAAAACTGGGGCCCTGAATGATCTGCTAATTAGATTTTAAATTCCCTCAGCCTGGGGCACCTGGGTGGCTCAGTAGTTGAGTGTCTGCCTTTGGCTCAGGTCATAATCCTGGGGTCTTGGAATCAAGTCCAGCATCGGGCTCCCTGCATGGAGCCTGCTTCTCCCTCTGCCTCTGTCTCTGTCTCTGCCTCTCTCTGTATGTGTCTCGTGAATAAATAAAATCTTAAAAAAAAAAAATTCCCTGAGCCTGGTTCCCAATTGTACCAAGAACAGCGTTCCATGATTAATGTACCCCTTGGGTGCAGGACCATGGTTTATTTTGCTTTGTATCTGTCCCAACACCTAAGACAGTGATGGACACGTCAAACATCTGTTTGTTCCTTGAACTTAGGTCCTCAAATGGAATAAGACACTCACATAAGCATCAATCCTATCATAGCCTATTGGTAGAGACAATGCTGTTGGCAAAGCAGTGCTTCCTGCCCTCTGCATATCCCTTCAACAGCCAAGTAGATTTGCTGGGAATAATCCCAAATCACTTAGGGAAATGAGTAATTCTTAGGAACAAAGCGCCAGTTTTCTGTCAATACCTCCAATTTCAAGAGACTTAATATTTGCCTCTTCAAGGAACTTCTTAGGTTTTATTTTATTTTTTCCTTTTGTGGGTCTGTAAAAATTCCTCCAAGAGCAATTTCAGATTTTTCTCTTCACCTGAAGGATCTCCAAGAGGATGCCTTTAATCTCCACACTCCAAAACAAACAAAAAAAGGATTCATGTCATAGAAAGACCATTTTGACCAAAAGAAGCAAAAAACAAAAACTCCAATAAACAAACATAAAATGAATTTAGGTTCCAGAGTGGTATATGTTAAGGGTCTTTATTCTTTTTCTTTTTAAAATTGTGGCATGAAAGCTTAACATGAGATCTACCCACAATACTTTTTAAAATGTACAATATGGTATTATTAATACTGGCACAATGTTGCCCAGCAGGTCTCTAGAACTGAATCATCCTTGCGCTTGTTCTTAATATAAGTGTCATTGAAAAGAATGTGTCCACCAAAGAAAACAAAGACCTGATGACACAGCTTGAATTTTGGGAATGTGTTCTCTATCACATGTAATTCTTTGAAATGCAGGTAGCATAGCTGGCCTGTCCATTTGAAAAGTTTAAAGCCTGGGCATAGGATGAGAGAGAGAAAACGGGAATATTGTTAGTAAAGTAACTTTTAAAATGGGTGCAATCATGTTAAATTTCAAATCTAGTATGGACTTACCAATGGGACCTACCTATTTTTTTTTTGGACTACATCCCTACAGAGGTCACCACTACAGAAAATGTGGCACCAGAAGTACAGACAGGAAAAGAAAAGTGTAATTTTTTTCTAAGGAATCAACTATGAAAAAAATGCAAAAATGCTTTACTTACCACCAAGGGAAATGGTTTTCCATAAACTTCTTTTGTTGATCTTTTCAAAATTAGACTTTCAAGGGTTTGCTCTACTTTATGTGGCAGCAGAATGTCATGTCACAAGGTAAATCATTTTAGAAAAATATTGCCAATTAGAAAATGTAACAGTTATAAAAAAAAAACAATTCAAAGTGGTGAATGTGACATAAACTGCAATGGAAGAGATTTATTCCTGGAAAGAATTGTAATACTTTGCAACATAATACCAACTTCAACATTGGAACTACATATAAGGTGGAGCAGTGAACCATGGTGCATTAATGTTTCATATCTATATACAGGAATCTGAGAACTTTTAAAAAATACATGCTAAAGTGACACAAATATAATAAAAAGTAGGAAAGATAATTAGTTTAAACTACCAAAAGGCCAAACTGTAGTGAGAAGTGGAAAATAATGTAAATTCAAGAACCACATCTAGAGGAAATTCCATACCTATTTTATTTTATTTTATTTTTAAACAATTTTTATTTATTTATGATAGTCACAGAGAGAGAGAGAGAGAGGCAGAGACACAGGCAGAGGGAGAAGCAGGCTCCATGCACCGGGAACCCGACGTGGGATTCGATCCCGGGTCTCCAGGATCGCGCCCTGGGCCAAAGGCAGGTGCCAAACCGCTGCGCCACCCAGGGATCCCCTCCATACCTATTTTAAAACAACAACAGAACTTAAGCCAGAAGCTTCTTTAACTAGATTTTTACCAAATCTCCTCTATCTCATCAACCCATAGGGATTATAGAGATGATATATGGCAAAAGATCCCATAGGAATGAGAATGAGGACATTCTCCTTTTTAATTAACTGTAAGCTGCTATCTTAAACCCTGTAATATCCTGGGTATTTTACATACATTATCTCATACAGTCTGCAGAACATGTCCATTGATTAAGAACTTTCTACATCCATTTTAAAGAAGAGGAAACTGGGGTGCCCAGGTGGCTCAGTCAGTTAAGCATCTGCCTTCGGCTCAGCTCATGATCTCAAGGTCCTGAGATGGAGCCCCACATGGGGCTCCCTGCTCAGTGGGGAGTCTACTTCTTCCTTCCCCTTCTTCTCCTCCTCCCAGCTCATGCTCTGTCTCTCAAATAAATAAGTAAATAAACAGATACACAAATAAATAGAAAAATGCGTTCAGAAAAGCTGAATCACCCCCACCATATTATATTTAATTCCACAACAAAACCCAAGTTTTTCCTGTCCTCTTGATAAGAGCTCCAGGCCAGTACAAGTTGCCTGGGGCAGCTCAGCATTGTGGATTGTGCACCAATCAGAATCCAAGAGCTCGGCAGTCATCCTGCTTGACCAAACAAACTACGGCCCCTGCGGCCTTAGCTCAGGAGCTGGTTCCATCCAGGAACTGGATGGGTTCTGGCTCCTTTCTGGTTCTGCTGAATTTGATTTGAAAAATATACCTTTAATTGGGCTTCACGGATGGTCTTTTCCTACTCCTAAGCATACAGTGACCAATATACCCGTCATACACGTTACAAATGATTCAATTACCATGAGGACAAACTGGATAAGAGGCCTTCGTTTAATACCCGTAAAGGACAAATCTACCGGGGATCTCTTTTAGAGGCTGTCTTCAGGGTGATAAGACTGTGGTAGAGTTTGGTTATCTTTAGTGTGGCTTAATGTCACAAGTCTTATGAAGCTTTCTCTACCCACCCACACACCCCCACCCACAGCAAAACTCTGTCCTTCCCAGCTGCAAAGTACACACACTGCGTCCTTCGTGTACCACACAAGCTTTGATGATTGTTCCCATGACTTTCTCATACAGTCTGTGATGAATTCCTTGAACACCGTCTTAACTTATCCCCATATCCCCAGCGCTTACTCCTTGTTACAATGCTGAGCACGTGACCAGAGTTCAACACATGTTTATTTGAATACTGAATTTTCTTTCTTTAAAAAGGTAGATAGGAAAGCAGGTAAGAGTCTAGGTGACCTATGTACTTTATGACTCACAGGATCCCGTTAAACACATACCATGTACATGCCTGCCTCATTCTGCACAAAGGACCTGTTCCTAAAAGATAAGGAGAATTAGAAATTGATTCATCTTGCTAATAATTTCTAAGAATCTTAATCTCAATTTCAAATGAGGCAATTCTTTACATTTTGCTTTAATAATCTGTACATCTGCCATCTCCTGACAACAACCAATATTTAATTACACAAGGGAGCTTCTATAACCCCAGAAAATTTGCAAGATGTTTTTAAAGGGAAAAATGTGGGGAGAGGAGGCCAAAAAATGTAAATAAATAAAATAAAGTGAAAACTGTGTCATGGAACCTGAAAACCACCTCAATCTACATTGTTAAAGGCTTGAGTGTTTTCACTTAGATCATTTTTTTAAATCCTTACAGTTACAAACCACAACATGACAAAATCATTTATCAGCAAGCAACTGAAATTAATCAAATGGAGTTTGCCTATAAAAGATATGTATTTATCCTCCAAATTCATCTTTTCTTTTCTTCCTTCCTTCCTTCCTCTTCCTTCCTTTCTTTCTTTTCTTTTCTTTCCTTTCTTCCTTCCTTCCTTTTTCTTTCTCTCTCTCTCTCTCTCTCCTTTCTTTCTTTTCTTTCTTTCTTCTTTCTTTCTTTCTTTCTTTCGTTCGTTCGTTCTTTCTTGAATTACACTACAGGGACACCTGGGTGGCTCAGTTGGTTAAGTGTCAGACTCTTGGTTTGGGCTCAGGCAGTGATCTGAGGGTCCTGAGATCCAGCCCTCCTTCTTGTGTTGCTCTCAGCAGAGTCTGTGTCCCCTCTCTCTTCTCTATGCCCTCTCCCCTGTGCACTTTCTCTCTCAAGTAAATAAATAAATCTCTAAAAACAACAAAACAAAAACACAAACCACAAACCAAAACCAAAGTAGGTTCCATGCCCAACATGGGGCTTGAACCCTTGACCTGAGATCAAGAATTGTGTGCTTTAATGATTGAGCCAGCCAGGGGCCTCTCATCTTATTTTTAGTTCAGATTTGTGTATATTAGGCTATACTGATCTATATGAATGCTTTTAATATGGAGCATAAAGACAGAAAACATCATGTGTCCTGAAATCAGGCCACAATGCCCTGTCCCCAAGGTGGGGCCAGTCAAGAAGGCTTCCAGGAGGAGGCCATTTTAAACTGAATTCCAAAGGAAAGAGGGAGCAGACTATGGGGGCAGTGTTTCCTAAGAATGCAAGAGCAAGGCTGACCACACAGAGGAAGAAGCAGAAAAGTGGTGTGCCTGGACAGGAAAGCGATTCCCTTGCAGACACCAGAAATCCTTCCATCAGGGTAATGAGATCACCACTGGACAGAAGCTCAAGGCTCACGGGAAGCCCTCAAGCCCCTAAGTCTTTCCCTCTCCCAGCTGCTCCATTCAGGCTTGCCAGCAGCCAGCCCACTGCCCATCTTGATCTGCAGCACCTTCTCACCCCACTCCAACTGTGCAGTTTGAATGCATGTGTGCCTTTAAATCAAACGGTAATCTCCTCCAGGGCAAGAACGTTGCTGTTTGCTGACATTTTCTTGCCCTTCCCTGATACCTGGTAAACACAGTAGGTACCCTATAAATGCTTTGTGATAGATAGATAGATAGATAGATAGATAGATAGATAGATAGATAGATGATAGACAGATAGATAGATAAAATGCTTTGTAAATGAATCACTCGGTAAGTGAACATAGTTATTTCCAGGGGTGCTTGGGTGGCTCAGTTGGTAACGCCCCTAACTCTTGATTTCTGCTCAGGTCATGGTCTCAAGGTCCTGGGATCTAGCCCTACATCTGTCCAGCTCCATGCTCAGTGGGGAATCTGTTTGAGGCTTCTCCCTCTCCTTCTGCCCCTCCCCCCCCACACACACACGCATGCACTTGCTAACAGAAATAAATCTTTAAAAAAAAATAAATAAAGTGAACATATTCTTTTCAGTGTTCCAGAGCAGGGAGCTACAGATACTGGACACAGATTCTAGATGGAGGCTGGAAATGAGAAATCCACCCACAGGAGGAAAAATGTAGGCAAACACTGGGGGAAATTAGTAAAAAGAACACGGAGGTGGAAAGAGCCTTGTGAAATTCAGAGGCCAAAGTGGATCTCCCAGTTTGTGAGAATGAAAACTCCTTAACCAGTACACACAGCAGCTCTGACAGTTTACTATGTTCCAGCTCCTGGGAAGCTGGGTGCAAGATCTTTTTCTAGTCTCCACCTTCAGTGGCAAGTTTTGCACCCTCCTTCTTTCCTGCACTCTCCTCTTTGCTATCCCACTGCAATTTCATTTTTAAATAGATTATAATCATTTAATCCAGATATCTGCATTTCCCCATCTGACTGCATTACTCCATCAGTTCTCTCTCCCATCTTCCCACACCGGAAAATCTTTTCCTTCTCCTCTAAGTATAATGCAAAGAGCCAAGAGCCTTTTGTAAGATCAGAAGAGGGTTTTTCCTCTGGTTCCGCTCGAACATCTCAGTGAGATTCTGCTGAATGCTGAAGAGGATCTCTGAAGCGTTACACTGTGAGGTTTCCAAAAGGCACCCTCGATTTGATATCAGTGAGCATACCAGTAGATGCGACTGAAAACAGTTTGTACATAATTAGGACTCTTGTGTTTGGTGTTTAGCTTTGTCCTTTCATATGCAGGGCAGGCACATCACTGTTCATCTGTGAGAAGTACACTCCTGAGTTAGATTAAAAGCTCCTTTGACAAGATGTGGAATCATGTAAAAGGAACCTTTAGCCTGATGACCACTCCAATGGCTGAGAAATATACAGGCCCTGGCCAGGAATTGGAGAAATGACATTAACAGTGTGTATACATTAACAGTGTGTATCTGGACACAGGCGGTAGAGAAATGGCTAAAAGCCAGTGGTGAGAACATCTCAATACAAATTGTCCCCATAAAATCAGACCACCTGATCCAAATAGGAATCTGTAAGTCTGGGCTTAGAGTTGGCTTAGGTGGGGCTGGGACAAGCCGTGCAGCCCACATGCACCTCTGCAACATCCAGAATATGTTGGCCCAGAATAAGGAGAAAGAGGAGGCAGTCAGTAAACCCTCCAAATTCTGGGATCAGCCCAGAATGAGGATGTATGTTCTCCTAATCCCAACAACAATGCAGTGACCACTGGTAGGTCAACTCCTTGAGCTTCACGTCAGTGGTACATGGAGAGGCTCCTGTCAATTCTAGCTGGATTTCAAACCTTGGCTTTCCAATTAACTTCCTGTGTGATCTCAAAGGACACATTTCTGAGGTTATATCTTTTTCAAGAAGGGTCCTGTTTCTTGTGATTATAATACCACAGTAGGTGTTTAATATCGATTTTCTAAATTAGTAAATAAAGGAAAACTTAACAGAAATAACATATGCAAAGAACTGGCATACAATTGGTACTTAATACTTTGAACCTCCTCTTCCCTTTCAACTTTGAGGAAATGCTTTGTGTGTATTTTCCATGTGGTTTTCTGTTTGGCTTTTCTTTTCTTTCTTTTTTTTTTTTTTTAATGTACCAAATGAACAAAGTCATTTTTTTCCTAATTATAAAATAATACATGTTTATTGTAGAAAGTGAGCATATTGCATATTAGATTTGTAAAGTGAGAATTGTATTGGTATGTAGGTACCATATTCCATTAAAGGTTTAGGGTTTTTATCAGAATATTAAAAAAAAAATGCAAAGAGAAGAAAATAGGATCACTCCATCACCCAGGGATATTTTGATATATATTCCTCCAGACTTTTCCCCATGCAATACCCTGTAAACATAGAATTTTGCAAAAGTGGCAAACATGTATACTATTTTTCAAATTAGTTCTTAACCATTTCCCCATATAAATAGTTACCTCACGATTAGTGTTAACAGGACTCAACTGTATAGCTACACTATAATTTAACGATCCTCTTATTGTTCTGCATTTGTAATATTCCCCTTATTTCTGACCATTATAAATAAAGCTGTATGATAAACATCACTGTACATACATATTTTTAAAGATGTCTCTAATTAAGTCATGATAAATTCCTAGGAGTGGAGTTACTGGTCAGAGGTATACATATGCCTTGTCCACAGAGACCTTATTATATTATCAGCAATGTATAACTGCTGTTTTAATTTACACTAATTACTGCTCTGGTTGAACATTTTTGTGTTTGTGACTATTTACATTTCTTTGCCTGTGGTTTTTCCTGTTCATGTTGTTTTACCCATCTCCTACTGAAGCTTTTCCTTTGTTTTTTTTAATTGAAGTTTTCCCTCTTGATCATACCTTTATAGTTGCCAATTTTCCTCTACTTTGTCTTTTGATTTTGGTTCTGGCAAGCATTGAAGGTAAGGGGTTCTCCTTTTCATGCGGTTCCATCTATCAATCTTTCCCTTTGCATTAAGTTTGGTGTCCCTGTGTTTTTAAACAAAATTTCCACAATTCTGAAATGTTTTACTTTTTATTTAATACTAACAAGCGTGTCAAAGATGTAACATAAAAAACCACCTTTATGGTATTAATACAAACTACTATCCTAGAGCCATAGGATTTTTATTTGTAAACTAAGAGATATATCTGTATGTAAGTAGCACATTTCATAAAAGGTTTGGGGCTTACATAAGAATGCTGAGAACATGAAATTGACTACTAGAAATCACTATTCTTTTGTCCCCCATCCCATGAAGTTTTATTTTTATTGATATTTTTAGACGTGGGGTTCTTGGGGAAAAAAAACCTCAAATAGAGAAAAATCACAAAAAGTATAAAATCATTACTATAATACCAATAACTAAGATAACAACCATTAATATTTTGAAATTTTTAATATACCCATTTTATGTGTATTTTCGATGCTTTCATATAGAGACACATACATATATATACATGTATATACTTTTACATAAACAACTGGCTCTTGTATCTGTGTCATCTCTTTACTTTTTTTCCCCTTAAATTTCTGCCATTCCCAATCCTCTCAGCTAATGTAACAGCCACAGTTATTACTTTTAATAGCTACTTAATATTCCAGAGTACGAATGTGTTACCATTTATTTGGCCAGTCTGCTACTGAAAGTCATTCATTCTGTTTCCAATGTTTTCATGCTATTCAATATGATGCAAGAAATACACTTGTGTACATATAACCTTCCTAACTAGTGTTTCTATTTCTAGGAGATAGATTATCAGGAGTGGGACTGTGGGATCAAAGGCTGTATATATTTTTAACTTTGATAGGTATTTCCAGATGGTTCTCCAGAAGGACTGTAAACATGTAACTATCTCTACAATGTTTGAGATAGTTTCTAAACAAACTTGACCAAGTAAAGGTTGACTTATTGCCTGTATCTTTTTTTTTAAGATTTTATTTATTTATTCATGAGAGACAGAGAGAGCGAGGCAGAGACACAGGCAGGGGCAGAAGCAGGCTCCATGCAGGGAACCCGACGTGAGACTCGATTCTGGGTCTTCAGGATCACGCCCTGGGCTGAAGGCGGCGCTAAACCACTGAGCCACCCAGGCTGCCCTATCACCTGTATCTTGAGAAGCAAATTAAATACCCACTGAACAACTTTTAATTATTCTAAAATTTCAGTGATACGGTTATGCTTTTATTACCCTCTTTTGTTTCCTTGTAACACTTTTATCTAATTATTAATACTATACGAGAGAACACAGAAAAAATATACAATTTTTTTCCACCATGAATTTCAAAATAAACACGTGCAAAATGTTGAGACCACGACTTTAAAACATATTACATTATTTCCTGATTATCAACCAGTTTTTATGTTGGCCATCTAAACCACAGCAGAGATGGGGTGGGCATGGGGTAGGACATATATACAAAAGTCCCAAGAGAAAACCAGGACCTTTCAAGTCCTCTTTCCTCAGTATATCAAAGAACAACTTTTTATGCAGCAGGAAGGCATTAATTTAGGAAATCTGTTTTGAACATTTATCAATCTAAAAAGATATAATCAAATATTTAGGGAGAACTCAGGAGCGGCTCTAAAATTCTACTCAGAAGACAACTCCAACCCCAAAGACAAGCATAGCCATTCTGCAACATCTTACAGTGGGCTTATCAACAAAGGCTTGCTTCAGCCTATACGGACCCCGCTTGCAGTTCTTCCTCTGTACCTAAGCATTCACTGTACTGTTTCCGGGGACCTACTTCTCTGCAGGCCCCATCTGAAACACAGCTTTTCAAGCAGTCACTTGCATTTGATAAGCCCTACCCCTCTGCTTCCCAAATACACATGTTTCCATTATATTTGTAAAAAGTTTTAATGGTCCTCCACTGGTAGGGGTAATAAGGCAGCACAGTGTCGGAATAACCAACATTGACACATCTGTAAGAAAGTACATCATTAGTTGCTGCCATTGTATGGGCCATGAGTAAAAAGGGCAGGTGGAAGGCATTCACCACTTGCTTTAGTAAAATTTACTTTTAAGTAAAATACAGATTATATTAATAATTATACCAAATAAAATGAAGAAAAAAAAAACCCTCATGTTTCTAATCCACAGGCTGTAACTTTGTAAAAATAACAATGTATTGACTGGAACAGAGAACTACAGATATCTTTCCTCGGATTAAGAATAATATTTTCCATTTTATGTAAAATGTCTTCTTTTAAGAGGAGGTATGAATGCTTTTCTATAATGCTAAAAGGGGGTATGAATATAAGAGGAGGTATGAATGCTTTTCTATAATGCTAAAAGAGCAAGGTTTTGATCAAGTAGCAAGGAAACTAAAGTAACTCTTGTTTAATCACATTCCATTAAAAAATAGCCTTAAACTGATTTAACCTTCATACAGGGAAAAAGTAACTAGCAAATTTTGATGTGTGTATTCACATACAACGTACGACTCTTGAAATACTGGATGATTATTTCAGGGAGCAACGAATCGCAATTATGGTAGCAAGGTTAACGTTAAGATGCCACTATAAACTCCTTGGCTTTAAATGTGTTGGTTTTCATACGGAAGTTTAAAGTGGGAAGGTCATATCTATGTGGTTTTAATCATTCTTCAACAATGGATCATTTACACAACTATTGGTCATAAAAACAACACCTAACAAATGAACTCTTTCTCACGTTACATTCCATTGACACACGTTTTCACACACCAAAATAATGTAGGAGGTTATAAAAATTGAAATTCTCTTGGAAAGTGAATCCTTTACTTGTATTTCCTAACTAGAAAATACCACTTTTAAAACCCCTCCGAAGTATTTTAGAAGTAGAGTCATGCTTTCATGATTGATATGCCTCTTAGCCATGGAAAATCCTAAAGTTTTCAGTGGACCTGTAAGTAATATTTTTAAATTGGTCTTTAAAAACACCTGCATTTAGGGTAGCCCAGGTGGCTCGGTGGCTCAGCGGTTTAGTGCCGCCTTCAGCCCAGGCCATGATCCTGGAGACCCGGGATCGAATCCCATGTCAGGCTCCCTGCATGGGGTCTGCTTCGCCCTCAGCCTGGGTCTCTGCTTCCCTCTCCCTCTCTGTCTCTCAATAAATAAATAAAATCTTAAAAAAAAAAAAAAACCACAAACACCTGCATTAAAATTTTAAAAGATTCTCCAAAAGTTTCTCAGTTGGTGTTTTCATCACCCACTGTCACTAACTAAAAGACAACAGGTTAGTTTCAAAGCAAAACTAGGGCCTCTCCCAGCTAACCGGCAAGATGCTTTTGTTCTTTCATTATGCTAAATAAGCTAGATGCTTCGGATCAGATTTCAATATGGTTCCAAGTGAAAGTCCTTTGTTGGCTTACAAATGAGGCAGCTTCCAACTCAGAATAGGTTTTCCCTAAAATTCAATGTTATAAACAGATGTTGGTTTTCTAAACTAGTCCAAAAAATTCTATATGACCCATATGTAAATGAAATACATATGTTTCCACGCAGAGAATAATCTCCTTTGCAATATACATTCTATCATCAACACTAGGCATTAAACAGAAACAAAGCACTAATGCAAATTATATAAGAAATATTTATTTCTCTTGAAGCCTGGTGCTTGAGGCAAAACAGTTGGGCTAGTTTTGTTAAAACAAACAAACAACAAATGAAATAATGTAATAGCAAACTTTGGGAATGTATCTTTGAGTCTGGCTTCTGTTAACTCTATTCTCTATTTAATATGTTTCTTTTTAATAAAACACTCCTGGTTTCAATACCCATTCTTTTTGCTGCTAGGTTGTAATACACTGTTACTACATAGAAAGTTATCAGTTTAGTTTAGGGAAAGCACGTGTAACTAAAAAGAAAGACCATTTAACATTTTCATGGAGCTTTCAAGAGCTCTGGAGCCTAGGGACACTGTATCTAAGCCTTGTTTTACTTCAAAACTTATGGTTCTGAAATTCTTTAGAGTTAAGCGTCACTAATGTTAACTATGTTTTTCGACCATAACCAGGGGAGATTTTTTTTGGTATACAAAGAGAAAGTATAAAAAGGAAAATGAGAGGTTGAAGATCAAAAAAGAGGGAAGGAAAGATATGTATGCATAAATTTTTAAAAACCTACCTGTCTGAAATGGAAACTAAGTGAGAAAAGAAAGATAAGGAGGAGGAAGGGCAACTCTGGCTACAGAATTAACTCCACTTGAGTTCAGAGCAAGGCTTGTGGTGGAAAGAGACCAAAAATTCTCACCAGGGATGGTATCAGAATTCTAGCCTCTAATTTAAAAAAGGGGGGGGGGGCAAAGCAGTAGATTTGTTTTGCTTCTAATATAAGTCTGGCACTGGAAACTGTTATTTAAATATAGTGAGCACAAAGTTCTTGAAATGAATAGACACAGGGGAAGAGAGAGCAGAGAGGGAAGCGTCAGACCAGGCTCACCCCACTGGGCATCCAGCAGCAAGGATTCTGGGACTGCCTTTCCCCTTTAGTGAGTACCCACTAGACCCAGGGGTAAATACCAGAAGTTAAAGTAATTTCTTAGAGAGGAGTTAGGGGAAACATTTTATATATACATATGTATGTGTATAGGATACACTTATGTATGTATGTATCTATCTATATACATATATACATATATACACAAAATAAAAATATATTCATTTGGGGGCACCTGGCTGGCTCATCTGGTAGAGCATGCAACTCTTGATCTCGAAGCTGTGAGTTCAAGTCCCATGATGGGTATAGCCCCACTCTTTTCAAAGTAAAAAAAAAAAAAAAAAAAAAAAAGTATTTAAAAAGATACATACCCATCTAAAATACTGTATAAGTAGCAAATTCAATACTATTTACTTAATGTCCTTGGCAATAAGCAATTTGCAGAAGGAAATATGAGTAAATAAAAACACAAAGAAAGAAGGGGAAAGAAAGATCCAATGAACCTTGACTACTGGTCTCTGGGTGGAAAGAACACATTGATTAACTTCTACTAAGAGCTGCTATTCGTTGATGACTTACTACGATCAGCCACTGTTCTGAGGCTTTTACCTAAGCCATCTTATTTAATTTTCACAACCACATAATCAGGGCATGTGGTTGGAAGGCAGCAGCCTGAGTGCTGGCACTACTGGAGGCCCTGCCAGATGGAGGTTGGACGTTAGGTGAATATTTATGGGGATGCACCTAGTGACACAGGGGGCAGGGCAAACAGGTACAACCAGAATGAAGAGGCAAGCACAGGCCTTGAGGAAATGTCATTTAAGTTGAGGCTTGAGGGGCACCTGGGTGGCCCAGTGGAGTTGTGATCAAGTCCCACATCAGGCTCCCTATAGGGAGCCTGCTTCTCCCTCTACCTATGTCTCTGCCTCTCTCCCTGTGTCTCTCATGAATAAATAAATAAAATCTTTTAAAAAAAAGTTGAGACTTGAAAAAAGGTTACTGAACAGAGACAGTTTTTGCTTTCAATTGCCTTAAATTTCCAGATTTAGTTAGAATCTACACATCTACAAGCACATGCAAAATGGCAGTCTAGGGCTTTCCTCCAAGAATATTTTTCTAGCTAAATGTAAAGAAATTGTTGAGGTTTTTTTTTATGAAGTGGGCGGGCCCATTACTGTTAAGAAACAGAAAAATGTTTGGATAAGCACCCACTGGGAAGAATAAGTTAGCAAATTAACTAGTAACATGTTAATATATGGAATGATTTCTTTTGGCAACAATGGTTTTACCAGAAGTCAAAATTACTATAAAAGATATGCAGATATGTTTCCCATATACTATCTAATAACAAAAACCATAAAGGTGGATCTCAACTAAAAGCAAAGGTTCTTCCTCCAAAAAGACTCCCTGTCATGCTTTTTCTGCTTTTTCTCGTGAGGATAAAGATCAATCAACAATATGTAGTAAGTGTTCAAAAAGAAAAAAGGAACCTAGCCAGCTGACACCTTGAATTTCCTTATACCATGAATAATACATCAGCCAGAGCACTGGGAGACAAATGTCCTGCTGGCTGTCCCAAGGGCTCTTAAGAGAGGGATGGGGCTGATGCCACAGAATCCAACGTAGTCCGATCTATCCAAACAGTAAATCTGTTTACACCTCCACACTGCTTCCAGGGAATTAGAAAAATGAAGATATCCTTGTCCAAAATAGTTCAACCTTAAGAACATGCTCACCTCAGTGTCTTATATGTGCACATTTCACACTAGCACAAATATCTGAAAATACAAGGCATGTGTCACAGATGCACCTGAGATGTTCGGGAACAAATCCAGTCAGGTGTGTGGGACCTGGGTATGGGCTAGAGAAAACGGAAATGAACACTTGTCCAGAGGACATAGATGCAGAGATGAATTTCAGAAGGACAGATTAAGAAGGGGCAAAAAGAGAGACAGGGCTCAGGGCTGCATGAGACAAACACAGAGATAAAGACAACTGATTAGAGAAAAACAGAAGGAAGAATAACGCAATCACGAGTCATATCAACCTTGAATTAGAGTGTTCTTGTCAAAATACTGTTAAACTCCAGACAATACTGAGACCTCAATGCCCTAAAAAAACATGGGCTGCCAGGTGAATATGTTACTGACCAAGCAGCAGCAAAGAGATCAGGACATTCAACCCTAAAACATAGCACTTTGGCAGAAACATTCTTCTGAGCTGAAGGCATCTGAGTTCCTGAAATCCCACACCTACCTAAAAGTAGAGCCTCCCCAAGAACTCAACTGTCATAAACTTGTCCCTGGGGGCAAGTTCAACCTTCTCCCACTGATTCTCCTAACAGCCCACTGATCTTTCCCAAATAACATGTATTTTCCCAAAAGGACCCTCTCCCCCTCTCTTTCTTCTACTAAATTAGGTCTATAGGCCCCAAGTTCTAACCATTCCTTTGTTACTCATTGCTGGGAGCTCCCATGTGTCCCGTGGCAGTGACTGTCACTGTGAAGTGGAACGGCATGGTCCTAAGCTTGTGTTTGTTCTTCTCTGGCCCGTCTGTCTTTTGTCAGCCTAATTTATAGGGCCCCAGCCAAGGAATCCAAGGTGGGTGAAGGAAAATGAAAGTTCTGTCTTCCTTCCCCTAGAGCAACCATGTGAAAGTTTTCGAGAAAATTACCACCTTCCTTAAGAGTCTTTGCAGTGTTAACACAGCCTCTTTTCAAGAAAATGAGAGAGTTCTTTAGGAGTTTTGTGTTAACACAGCCTCATTTTCAGGGGTAGAAACCTAGATCCAGAGATCTCATTCCCTGCAGCCTCATCTCCTGCCTCCCCACGCAGGGCCACCTGGTGGACTAGTGATTCCTCCGAACACACCTTAGTACCAGAACTTATGGTACTATGACTGACACCTCTGGCCTGAAGGCCCAAAGAGCCCATGAGCCCCCCCCCCCCCCCCGGTGCCTAACCCCCACACTGTGCCCCACTAGGGATGGTCTGGGTTCCTTCCCTCAGCCACAAAATAGCTCAAACACATTTCCGTTATGCTTGCATGGATGATCCTCCAACGAAACTGATTCCTTTAAAAGCAGGAACTGGGCTTTATTCCTTTCTGTTCATTGGGGACTTAATGCAGGAAGAGGCAATCGATGTTTATTAATTAATTTTAAAAAACCACGGCAGTCCGAGGTCTACCTAGCTCGGTTTCACGGATCTAGCATCAAGACAAAATGCTACGCAATATCCAGAAAGTAATTTTCAAAGGTATAAAAATTATCCTAGGGCAGCCTGGGTAGCTCAGGGGTTTAGCGCCACCTTCAGCCCAGGGCCTGATCCTGGAGTCCCAGGATCGAGTCCCATATCAGGTTCTCTGCCTGGAGCCTGCTTCTCCCTCTGCCTGTGTCTCTGCCTCTCTCTCTCTGTGCGTCTCTCATAAATAAATAAATAAAATCTTCAAAAAAGAATTATCCTAACGGATAACATCCACTAAGCACAATTCCCAAACAATCATAACTGCCTCCTCTGTTACTGTGGCACCTCACAGCCGACCCTGAGGAAAGCGGGGGGGGGGGGGGGGGGGGGATTGCACTATTCATCTCACTGTGGACCATTATGTAACAAGGAGGTAGAAAGCACTGTTCCCAACCCAGCCAATAACAAACCAGACCCTTAAACAGGATGACTGACAGTCCTTGTAATTTTATCCCAGAGAGAACAATAACAGACACTATTTTTATTCATACCGGTATTTAATCCTTTTTCCTCAGTAATATACTAGATGGCACTAATTTCTATGGGTTAATTATATATTCCCTCAAACAGAAGAGGCTTTTCTTTAGCTTTGTTTTATTGAATTCGTGGAGCCCTCCCAGAGGAATATTATAGCCAAATGAAAAGTCACTTCACCAACTGAAAGACCAACTTATTTTCTACAGGAATGTGCTGTGCAAGCAAGGCTTCCTTACTCCACCCTCTTGGTTATACACAGAACCTTTGCTTTTTTTTTTTTTTTCCTGTATCTAATTTGGTGTCACATCAAGCTTGTGCATGCTGACAACATGACAACATTTAACCACACGGACACGGACTTTCACTTTCTCTAATTTCTTAGACTTGGAGCAACTAGCGGACCCTGGATGCTGACTTGCAGGCGGCAGGTGTTTACAAAACATTAACTAGCCTTGACATCTGTTTCAATGCTATTTTCTAACAATCCCTTTCGTCTTAGATCACTTGCTTTTGGTGAACCCTCCTGTCAAAAGCACTGTTGCCATGCTTATCAGACACCTCTAAGAATCATGCTACAATGATCAGAGAGAGGAAGAGACGTGGGAGCAAAAGAGGGGAGACTATTTGCTTTCGCTGCTCAAAGTCTGTTCCTTCCACCACCGAGTTTGGCGCTCAGCAAATATTGATTGTGCGGGCACTTTCCGCCCGTCCCCATGCTCGGTGCAGTTCTTTACTCTTAGCCTCAGCTGAAAATAGATGGAACTATTTTCTGGAAATGGAATTTCATAATTATAGATTCCTTATAGCCTTTAGAACATTTATTTGGGCTACTGTGCTACTAAACAGTGTTGTGATTATTAAGAAATTTCCAGCTATACTTTTCATGGGCCGTTAGAAGGTAGCCGAGGTAACCATTAATCAAAGAGAACTTCCTTACTGGCCTTAAAGGAACATAGCTCAGGGCGGTCATCGCCGGTATGGAACATCTTTCTGGTCCTTCACTCTTACCCTTTACATTGCTTATTATTCATAGAATGTTGATTGGTACACTTAGTGTTGGGAAACAGCATGTGGAGAGAGTAGCAAGCAAATGGAATTCTTCTATCACTGCCACTGTTACAAAGAAGTATTACCAGACATCTTTGCTTTAACTCTTAGGACATGATTGAGAAAAAACAGTAAATAATAAAGGCCAATAAACAAGGCATTATAAAGAAAAGAATCTCCCTAACAAGCAAGATGGTTCCTTTAAATGGTCAATGTAGCATATTTCTTATGACAGAGAACTAGATTTCCACAAAGGGGCTGTCGTGTCTACTCCACTGTGTTTGGAGGACAGACACAAGACCAGGAAGTGTTCAAGCCTCATTAAACACTGGTCATCAGCCACAAATGCTATTTCTTTTCCATTTCCTGACTTGGGAAAAGAAGGAAACTGATTTACACTTTGGTGAAATAACAGAATTTACTATAAATGATTTATGACTTAAATACTTTGGGATGCTGGTTAGTATCTTGCAGATACTGTTCACAGGCAAATGAACAGACTATCACCACCTCTCACAGCCACCACTCCATCTCCATCCTCTATAATGGCAGTTGGCAGTTTGGTTCCTCTTGATCTCGACTCCCCTCTTCAGGTCTCCTCTTAACAATGTAGAGAATTTTGCAAATGTATTAATCCATTGACAGCATAGACTCACTGATTATGGCCCAGATAACATGTGCTTTTATTTCATACAAGTTTCTTCCACTTGACAAAACACTACCAAGTTCAGTTAAACAGCAAATAAAGACTGCATCCCTTCTCTTAGGAACCGATGCCAACAGAACTTTCCATTATTGATGCCTTGTTACCAACAGGCAATGTGACCACTCAAAAGATGTCAAGTCCTAGTCTGTCCTAAGTCAGAAGCTATAGTTCAATCTTCAACCCAATCAATCGATCACCTCTCAAATAACAGCCTCAGATCAAGAGGGGTGCCCTAAAAATCTGAATGTGACATGAAAAAGACACATGTGGTGAGTCTCTTCATATTGTATACAACGTCCCTCTACAAGTGACTGCTCAATATGGCAGAACAAGGGTCAGAGACTAACTAAGGGGAATATTTGGTCTCAATGATGGGCTGATGAGGGAGACTTTTTTGGATACTTGCTCACAATCCAGCTATTCATGGCCTTTCTTGCTGAAGAATCATAGTGCAATAGAGAGAGATAAGGATTCATTTGTTCACTCAAAATTTATCAAACACCTACATTCCAGACGCTGTTCTAGATGCTGAGGATACAGTGTTAAACTCAAGAGAAAACTCCCTTGCCTTAATGGAGATTTTCAGTAGGTGGAAACAGGTTAAAAAACCAAAACAAAAACCAGGGAAAATGTCAGGTGGTACTGAGTGCTATGGGGGAAAAGACTGAGTTAAGAGGGATGGGAAATGCTGGGTTAGGGGGCTGCTGTTTGTATGAGGGGCAGGTCTCTCTCGTCATTGTTTAGCAGAGACCTGAAAATAACTACAGTACCAAGCAGTACAGGACTATTATTGCTGTTTGTGTGGGTTATAAAGACATTAACCAGAGTTTAAGACTGTATCTGGCTGGCAGTTATAACGTTTGATACAAATCACACTGCTAATACTAGAAACAGGGCAGGGACAGGGAGGACAAAAACACATTATTTTATTATGAATTCCTTATATTTCTCGATGTTATAGTTAGGGCATTATATTCATTTTTAAAAGTTCTGTGTATAGGTAATTTCTATAATCTATGAGGATCACATCAACATAGTAAAGGGGATTACAATATCCATGTTTTGTGAAAGAAGTGCTGGGTGGGCCTGAATCAAGCATTCCTGCCACGGTGTGTGAGGTCACTGAGGAGTCACCAATCCTACGCAGGGCCCTGCCCCTCCTGGAGTTTTGTTACTATAGGAGTCAGACCCAAACTTTCCAGGCAAGCCAAATAATTCAATAACTACAAGCTGTAAAAGTGTTAGAAAGGAAACAAGCAAGGAGCTTACAGAGAAAAGGATTTGGGGGAAGTCTGTTTATATGTGAGGGTCAGGGAAGAATTCCCTGAAGATCTCCCAGGAGGGAGAGTAGAACTTCAAACCAGGTGGGGAGGGAACATTTCACACCTCAGTTAGGAGCAGCCACAGGTGGCTGGTGGCTGCCATATGGGCCACGCAGAACAATGAGACAGAATTGGCTCTGAGATGATAAATGCTGGAAGATGAGTCACAGGTTCATGGGGGTTCAGTACACTATTCTCTCTACTTGTTAAATATTTTAAAGTTTCCATTAATAACAAGTTAAAAGAAAAACAAAAGCCCTCGAAAGCACCTTTAGTTGTCAGCTTCCCACATGTTCTTTGCCGTAGTTTAACTCCTACCAAGCAGTAACAGAACCTAAAACCACCAGATAATTTTTAAAAATAAAACTAAGATATAACTTAGCATGTGAATTGGCCACAAAGACACTAAAGTAGCCCCCTACCAAAGTCTAAATAATGGCAACAATTTGAAGGTTTATTAAAAACAGGCCAAGTATGTTCTACTGGAGAGTCAATATCATGGGCCATTGGGAAGCTAAAGAAAAAGAATTTAGGGCACTTGGGTGGCTCAGTTAAACCTCTCCTTCGGCTCAGATCATGATTCCAGGGTTCTGGGATCTAGTCCTGCATTGGGTTTCATGCTCAGGTGCATTCATGTGTATGTGTGTGCTGTCGCTGTGTATGTGTGTGTGTCTCATAAATAAATAAATAAATAAATAAATAAATAAATAAATAAATAAATAAATAAAATATTTTTAAAAAAGAAAATTTAAAAATGCTAAAAACACTCCCTGCCACTCTGGTTCTTCTAAATGAAAAGCTGACCATTAAACTATGTTAGGGGCCAGCATATCAGTTAAAGCTCCCATAATATATTTCTCACTCCTTTTAGATCAATATGAATAAACCATACAAAAATTATATTCATTTTTAATTGTAGGATTTTTGTTTTTTAAATGTCCTTATTCTGTCATAATTGCCTGAGAAATACAAGGGGCATGAGTTTTAGCTCAGTCAATCCCCTTTGATAGTACACAAGAAATTAAATGTCAGTCATGAGACCTCAGCAAAGAGCCAGCACAGGCTCCCCAGAGGGATCCCACCAGTTTACATACCAATGTATGCTGGGGGTACACGTGTGTCTTTATGTGGTCCCTAAAATCTGTGCCAGCAGTACCTGGCAAAACCCCACAAACTGTAAATCCAAATGGAAGGCAGCAGGGTGCACTGGCATACTTTTTTTTAGTGGCTATGTCCAAATCTTTCTGTATTTCTGTCACTCTGTTGCTGTTTAGGAAGAAGTCTTCTCCCACTTTAGGTGGAAAAAAAAAAAAAAAAAAGCTTTTAAAGAGTAAATAATCATGAGGGCAGCCCTGCTCTCTGAAATGAATTTGCTGCAATGAAAAGCTCTCTCACAGTAGTTTCATAATCTTTTTTTTTCTTAATTGGCTGACTAGAGTATTCATGTTCCAATACAGAACAATCTTAGCTACTTAGATTTGAAGGAAGCTTTCCATTCCATCCTAGATAATGTATCCTGCAGAAACAAAGGCACCAGAACAAAATAATAAATGTCAAAAGACTTTTGCAGTCTTGTCTGTGGCAAACTCCAAGAAACTGGAAATGAGACTTTATGCCCATCAACAGATAATGGCTGACTACATTAAGGTATATTCATACCATAGAATATCATGCAACTATTAAAAAGAATGTGTTCTATACATATTGTCGCAGAAGGGTCTGCACTTTAATACAACCAAACAAACAAAAAACCTAGCAATACTGGCTATTGAGTAAAATAAAATATTTAAAAATTCTCTAAAAGCTTTATGTCCTTGGTTTAGGCAATAGTTTCTCATATATGACACCAAAGAAGCAACAACAACAAAAAATAGATAAACTGGCAGATATCAAAACTGAAAATGTTAATGCTGCAAACAATGCTATCAAGAAAGGGAAAGAAATACACAAAACGGGAGATGAGATTTGCAAATTAGATCTCTCACAAGGGTCTTGTACCTGGAAGAATTCTTATAACTCAATAATAAAGACAAATAACCTAATTAAAAATGGGCAAAATAGATCTGAATAGATATTTCTTCAAAAAAGATGTGGAGATAAGCACATGAAAAGATGCTCAACATCAATAGCCATGAGGGAAATGAGAATCAAAACCGCAGTGAGATACCACTGCACACCACAGGACAGCTGTAAATCAACAGGACATCAGCAAGCATCAGCAAGGACCAGTGAAATCAGAAACCTCATACATCCGTGGTGATAAGGTAAAGCGACTCAACTGCTTTGGGAAAATGCCTGGCAATTCCTTGGGAAGTTAGACACAGAGTTACCATATGACCCAAGAATTTCACTTTTAGGTATATATCCAAGAAAAATGAAAACAAAGGTCCACACAGAACATTATTCATAATAACCAAAAAGGGGAAACAATCCAAGTATCTAGCAATTGATGAATGGACAAAGACAGTGTGGTTTATCCATACAATAGAATATTATTTGACAATAAAAAGGAATGAAGTACTGCCACATACTACAACATAGATAGACCTTGAAAACATTATGCTAAGTGAAAGAAGCCAGTCACAAAAGACCACATATAAATCTACAGAGGCAGGAAGCAGATTTGTGGTTGCCTTGGGCTAGGGGTAGGGGTTGGAAGAGAGAGGAGGTTTGGTTTCTTTTAGAGAAGATGAAATGTTCTAAAATTAGATTGTGATAATATAGAAGCCTGTGAAAATACTTAAAAAACACCAAATTGTACACTTTAAATGGCTTTTTACATAGTACATTTGTATGGCATGTGAATTATAGCTCAATAAAGCTGTTTTTTAAAAGTTTGTTTTTAAAAAAATTTCTCTAACTAGCAAACCTAAAAATAGAAAATGAAGACCATATATCTGAATTATGTGAATTTTTTGTAGTCCACTTAAATAAGCTGTTGTGTGTTCATTAAAAATTTTGTTCTTGGGACAGCCTGGGTGGCTTAGCAGTTTAGCACTGCCTTCAGCCCAGGGCCTATCCTGGAGACTCGGGATCGAGTCCCACGTCAGGCTCCCCGCATGGAGCCTGCTTCTCCCTCTGCCTGTGTCTCTGCCTCTGTGTGTGTGTGTGTGTGTGTGTGTGTCTCATCAATAAATAAATAAAATCTTTTTTAAAAATTATGTTTTTGAAATATATTTAATGATGGTATAATATTACAAAAACAAAGCAGAGCACAAAACTATATATATATTTATAATTTTACAAAATAAGACTCTGTTTGTAAAGAAAAGGCTGGAACTAACAATGATCCTCTAGTCTAGATAGCAGATTTATGAGTAATTTAAATACTGTGCTTTAGAATTTTCTTTTTCTAAATTTTCTCCAATGACCATATATTACTTTTTTTTTTTTTAAGTAAGCTCTACTACACTCAAAGTGGGGCTTGAACTAACAACCCTGAGATCAAGAGTTGCATGCTCTACTGACTGAGCCAGCCAGGCACCCAAGCATGTATTACTCCTTTAATCATAAAAATAAGTATTTAATTTTTCAAATGAACCACATGTACCAGGAACTCAAGCATGCAACATCCAGTTTATTAATATCCTATATTAGAGAATATTTTTCTTTTCATTTTTTATAATAAAAAGTCATATATAGGGATCCCTGGTGGCGCAGCGGTTTAGCGCCTGCCTTTGGCCCAGGGCGCGATCCTGGAGACCCGGGATCGAATCCCACGTCGGGCTCCCGGTGCATGGAGCCTGCTTCTCCCTTTGCCTATGTCTCTGCCTCTCTCTCTCTCTCTCTCTCTCTCTCTGTGTGTGACTATCATAAATAAATAAATAAAATTTTTTTAAAAAGTCATATATATTCCCCCAAACTATTTCACTTAGGTAATACTGTACAACAGAACACTCCAAAACTCAGTGCTTAAAACAACCCCAATTTTACTGGCTCACAATTATGAGGGTCCGAATTTGAGTAGGGCTCAGGCATGAAGTGTTCCCCTATACTCTCAGCCATCCAAGATGACCCACTCTTACTTCTGGGTCTCTAGGACAGCTTTCAGCTGGGGTGGCTCCTTCCTTCTCCACTATGTCACTTCTCCTGGTCCAGCTCAAGCCTCTTCTATTTGGTGGCTGGTTGTTCAGGAGGTAAAACAGAAGCTGCAAGACTTCAAAGGGCCTGTATCTGGAAGTCACGTGGCATCACAATCACCATATTCTGTTGGTGAAAGTTGAGAACCAGTTCAGATTCCAGGGGAGGGGAAAAATCTCTTGAGCATAAAAGAATGTGAAGAACTGTTGGTGAACATTTCTGCAATCTGTAGGCATGCCCAGGGGAAAACAATATCCACTGGAGTGAGCCTTGGCTATTGAGATAGATATTTAATGGAAACACTTGGTGTTTGGTAAAAGGCTGTGGCTATTTGGGACCTGTATTCTATTGTCTTATAAAGAGATTCACTCTACTGAAAAAATGTTGACCCTTTCATTTAACAAAAATCACATTCTGTTTGCTAAAATGTTACTATTTTTTTAAAAAAATCACAGGAAAAAGGGGAAGAACCCTAATTTCAGATATTAATATTATTTTGCCATAGCAGGGATATATAATAAAAATTCTAGGCTTTGTGGGCCATATGGTCTCTGTCACAACTAGTCAATTCTGCTTGACAGTAGCACAAAATGAGCTATAGGCAATATGCAAACAAATGAGAATGGCTGTGTTCCAATAGAACATTTATGGACACTGAAATGTGAATTTTATATAATTTTCACAAGTCACGGAATATTCTTCTTTTTTTTTTTTTTTTTTAATTTTTATTTATTCATGATAGTCACACACAGAGAGAGAGAGAGACAGAGGCAGAGACACAGGCAGAGGGAGAAGCAGGCTCCACGCACCGGGAGCCCGACGTGGAATTCGATCCCGGGTCTCCAGGATCGCGCCCTGAGCCAAAGGCAGGCGCCAAACCGCTGCGCCACCCAGGGATCCCCGGAATATTCTTCTTTTAAAAAAAAATTGTTAACCATTCCCACACATGTATGCAGAAAGCACTCTTAGCTCAAGGCCCTTATAAAAACAGACCATAGGCCACATTTGGCCCATAGGCCATAGTTTGCCAATCTCTGTGCTATAGTTAATTCAAAAGATATAATAAAAATGCCAAAAAAGGAAATACTCTACCGAATACCCTATACAAACATCCACATATATTTCCTGTATAAAATACTCAACCTTGGGTCACCTGACTGGCTCAGTTGGTGGGGCATGCAACTCTTGATCTCGGGGCCATGAGTTCAAGCCCCACATTGGGCCTAGAGCTTACTTTAAAAAAAAAGAAAAAGGAAAAAATAAAATCTCAACTTTTAGCTACTAAATTTTTCACTGTCTTCAAACTGCTCTACTTAAGAAGCAATTTCACTTTTCATTAAACTTTTCTTATAACTTCAACTATTAGCTTCTTTTAACCTGTTTCCCTTACTGATAACTAGAAGGTCTGTTCACTTCCTTTGCCAGGATGCAATAGTAGCCTTCAAACCCCAAGTGTGCACATTTTGGCTTTATTTACCAAAAGATGACAGCAACTAAAAATTAGGGAATTACCCCGTTCTGATCATTTTATTTCTAATGTAGTGTTTTACTTAACTGATAAAACAAATTATTGGCTATCATATCAACAATGTCCACAAATCTTAAAAAAGAAAAAAAGTGCTGACAAGTCAAGACTTGTCAGTTTATCTAAACACACAGAAAACGAACAAACAACAGTGTCAGTGGTGGGGGTAGGGCAGGAATGAGCTGATAAACATAGATATTACAACAGGGCCTCTAAAATACTAAGAGTATCTGTTCTCACATTGAACCTGCCTAATTTGTGAATTCCTCCAGACCTGAATACGGCTCCTAGGGTCTCTATGCAGGGACCTGTAACTATAACCTGAAATTAGCCAGGGTTAACCCACCATGTTGACCCTTGTTGGAACACTTGGGATTCTCACCAGGCATCTGAACAGACACAGATGGTCCAATAATCTTTAAAGATGTATCATCTGTGTCTGAAAATTCTGGCATTAACCCAGGAAATGAACAATGTGTAATTACCTACCATGTTACCTGCAGTTCTTTTTTCACACAAGACTAATCTTTTGGATCCTTCTGCTTTTTGCCTAATAAAGGCCGTCTCTCTCTCTCTCTTTCTCTCTCTCTCTCTCTCACACACACACACACACACAAGAGCAAAAGCTTTTTTTATATTATAGCACAGTATAACTGAAAATGAGGAAACTTTATATCTGATCAAGTCAATAAACTTAAGATTATTCCACCCTCAGCCTCTAACAAAGGGTGCTAGGAGATAAGAGATTACTCCCTATGATCTCAGTTCTTCAAAGCTATGCTAATACTGCAAAGAGTCAAGGCTTTCCTTTAAGATCTTAACAGTATTCACATTTTCATTCTTACTTTGTTACCTGTACTTCGCTGTTACGTGGTAAGTCACCACAGAGAGACTTGATGTTCAAGTACCTACTGATGTTCCTGACTTTTCTAAATGCTGAGGAGGAATAAGAACCCAGGACCTGAGTCAGAGGTGGGTTTGCTCTTGACCCCACCCCTCAAGAGTGTCAGCTTAGTCAAGTCACTCTCTCATTCAGAGCCCTCTTCTCATCTGTCAAATATGAATAACAACACTGAGCCCTCTCTCCTCTCAGTGTTGTGTTAGGGTCAAGTGAATAACAAAGGTGCAACTGCTTTATAAATGTGAAACTGAGGTTACTTTCTTTTATCATGAACTTTCCTCTCAGGGATTAACAGCTATCTTTTGGTCACTTCTGCAGAGTGTTATAAAGAAGTCTAAACAGGGGTGCCTGGCTGGCTCCGTGTGACTCTTGATTTCGGGGTCATGAGTTCAAGCCCCGCACTGGGTGAAATTATTTTTTTAATAAGAAGTCTAAACATTTAGCCTATGTTGTATCCTGTTTTTTTTGGTTTGTTTGTTTTGTTTTTGTTTTTGTTTTTTAAATCAGAGCTTCATCTTTCAAGAATGAAGAGTCTTGTTTGGTTTTAATTTCTCCTCATGGTTTGGCATCTAATTATCCCTCTCTTACCTTTCCCAGCTCTTACAGCCCTGATACCAAAGTACAAATGAACACATGCACACAAATGCACAATTCAATGTCTAAGATCTTCACATTAGACCGGATGGACTTAACAGATATATACAGAACAGTCCATCCCCAAATAGCAGAATATACATTCTTTTCCAGTGTACATGTAAATATTCTCCAGAACAGATTACATGTTAGGCCACAAAACAAATCTCAACAAACTTAAGACTGAAATCATATCAAGCATCTTTTCTGACTACAATGGTGTGAAACTAGAAATTAGTTACAAGAAAAAAAAAAAACTAGAAAAAACAACAAGAGGCTAAATGACATGCTACTACACAACCAATGAGTCAACCAAGAAATCGAAGAGAAAGTCACAAAATACCTGGATACAAATCAGAATGGAGACACAACAGTTCAACATCTTTGGGATACAGTAAAAGCAGTTCTAAGAAGGTTTAGAGCAATTCAGATCTACTTCAAGAAACAAGATTAATCTCAAATAAGCAACAAAACCTATACCCAAAGAAGCTAGAAAAAAGAATAACAAAGCCCAAAATTAGTAGAAGGAAAGAACTAATATAAATCAGAGAAGAAAGAAATGAAAGAGACAAAAAAAAAAAATAGATCAATGAAATCAAGAACTCATTCTTTGAAAAGATAAACTAACCTGATAAAACCTTTACCAGAGTCATCAAGAAAAAGAACTCATTTAAAATCAGAAATGAAAGAGAAGCTATAAATGACACCACAAAAATACAAAGGATTATAAGACTCCTACAAAAAATTATTCACCAACAAACTGGACAACCTAGGAAAAATAGATAAATTCCTAGAAACATACAATCTTCCAAGACTGAAATAGGTAGAAATAGAAAATTTGAACTCACAACAAACAAAAGCTAAAGACCACACAGCCTCATTGCTGAATTCCACCAAACATTTACTGAGTTAATACCCACCCTTCTCAAACTATTCCCAAAAATTAAAGAGAAAGGAATGCTTCCAAATTCATTCTATGAGGCAAGGATTACCATGGTACCAAAACCAGACCAAGACACTACAAGAAGGAAAATTACAGGCCAATGTCCTTAATGAACAAAGATGCAAAAATTATCAACAAAATAGTAGCAAACCAAATTCAACAATACATTAAAAAGATATTCGCCACGATCAAATAAAATTATTCCAGGGATGCAAGGATGGTTCAATATTTACAAATTGATGTGATATGCCACATTAACAAAATGAATGATAAAAATCATATAATCAGGGCACCTGGGTGGCTCAGTTGGTTAAGCATCTGCCTTCAGCTCAGGTCATGATCCCGAGGCCCTGGCATCAAGCTCCATGTCTGGCTCCCTGCTGAGTGGGGAGTCTGCCTCTCAGTCTCCCTCTGTCCCTCTCCCCCTGATCATGCACTCTCTCAAATAAATCTTTAAAAAAAAATTAAAAATTTAAGATATTTTAAAAAAAATGTTTTTAAAAAATCATATGGTCATCTCAGTAGATGCAGAAAAAAAATATTGGACAAAATTCAATATCCACTCACAATAAAAACTCAAAAAAGGGCAGCCCGGGTGGCTTAGCGGTTTAGCACTGCCTTCAGCCCAGGGCCTGATCCTGGGGACCGGGGATTGAGTCCCGTGTTGGGCTCCATGCATGGAGCCTGCTTCTCCCTCTGCCTGTGTCTCTGCCTCTCTTTCTCTCTCTCCTCTCTCTCTCTTTCTGTCTCTCATGAATAAATAAATAAAATTCAAAAAAAACTCAAAAAAGTGGATATAGAGGATAGAAGAATCATATCTCAACATAATAAAGGCCATATAGGACAAACCCAGAGCTAACGTTATACACCATGGTAAAAAGCTGAAAATATTTCCTCTAAGATCAAGAACAAGACAAGGATGTGCCCCTCTCTTCCTCGTTGCCGCCTGCGGAGGTGGCAGCCATCAATCGCTGGGCATCATGGCTGCCCTCAGACCTCTGGTGAAGCCCAAGATCGTTAAAAAGAGGACCAAGAAGTTCATCCAGCACCAGTCAGACCGATATGTCCAAATTAAGCACAACTGGCGGAAACCCAGAGGCATTGACAATAGGGTACGCAGAAGATTCAGGGGCCAAATCTTGATGCCCAACATTGGTTACGGGACCAACAAGAAAACAAAGCACATGCTGCCCAGTGGCTTCCGGAAGTTCCTAGTCCACAACGTCAAGGAGCCTGAAGTGCTGCTGATGTACAACAAATCTTATTGTGCAGAGATTGCTCACAATGTATCCTCCAAGAACCGCAAAGCCATTGTGGAAAGAGCAGCCCAGCTGGCCATCAGAGTCACCAATCCCAATGCCAGGCTGCATAGCGAAGAAAATGAATAAACAACTTATGTGCGTGTCATATTTGTGTTAATAAAACCATAAAACTACAAAAATAAAAAAAAGACAAGGATGTGATGTCCACTCTTGCTACTTTATTCAACACAATACTGGAAGCCATCACCACGGCAATCAAGATAAGAAAAAGAAATAAGACATCCAAAATAGTAAGGAAAAAGTAAAACAGTCATTATTTGTAGATGACATAACACCATGTATAAAACCTAAAGACTCTAAAAAAACTGTTAGAAATGAGTAAATTCAGGGGCGTCTGGGTGGCTCAACTGGTAAAGCATTCACCTCTTGGTTTCAGCTCAGGTAATCATCTCCCGGCCATGATATAGAACCCTACATCATGTTCCACACTTAGTCTGCGGGAGATTCTCTCTTTCCTCCCTCTCTGTTCTCTGCCTATATCCTCTCTCTCTCTTTCTCTCTCTCTTTCTCAAACAAAAAAATAATAATAAGCAAATTTAGTAATTTTCAGGATACAAAATTAATATACAAACATCTATTGCATTTCTATATACTAGTAATGAACTAGCAGAAAGAGAAATCAAGAAAACAATCCCATTTACAGTTATATAAAAAAGAATACCTAGAAATAAATTTAACTAAGGAAGAGAAAGACTTATACCCAGAAAACCATAAGACATTGATGAAAGAAATTGAAGATGACACAAATAAATGGAAAGATATACCATGCTCATAGATGGGAAGAATTAATATTATTAAAATGTCCATACTATCCAAAGCAAACTACAGATTCAATGCAACCCCTATCAAAATACCAAAAGCATTTTTCACAGAACTGGAACAAACAATCCTAAAATTTATATAGACCCACAGAAGATTCCAAATACGGATGCCTGGGTGGCTCAGTGGTTGAGCTTCTGCCTTTGGCCCAGGGTATGATCCTGGAGTCCCGGGATCGAGTCCCGTATTGGGCCCTTGTGTGGAGCCTGCTTCTGTCTCTGCCTGTGTCTCTGCCTCTCTGTGTGTCTTTCATGAATAAATAAATAAAATCTTTTAAAAATATATTCCAAATAGCCAAAACAATCTTGAGAAAGAAAAACAAAGCTGGAGGTATCATAATCCCAAATTTTAAACTATACTACATTAAGCTACAGTGATCGAAACAGTATGGTACTGGCACAAAAACAGACACCCAGATCAATAGAATAGGACTGAGAATCCAGAAATAAACCCATACGTATATAGTTAGTTAATCTACAACAAAGGAGGCAAGAATATAGAATGAGGAAATGACTTCTTTTTTATGGGAAAGCTGAAGAGCTTCATGCAAAAGAATGCAATTGGACCACTATCTTATACCATACACAAAAGTAAACTCAAAATGGATTAAAGACCTAAATGTAAGACTGAAGTCATAAAGCTCTTAAAAGAAAACACAGACAGTAATCTGTTACATATTAGTCTTAACAATATTTTTTGGATCCATCTCCTCAGACAAGGTCAACAAAAGCAAAATAAAAGCCTTTTGCACAGTGAAGGAAACAAAAAGGCAACCTATGGAATGGGAGAAGAGATTTGTAAGTGATATCCAATAAGGGGTTAATATCCAAAATATACAAATAACTAATATAACTCAATACTGAAAAAAATTGGATTAAAAAATGGGCAGAGGACCTGAACATTTTTCCAAAGAAGACACACACAGATGGCCAACAGACAGACACATGAAAAAGATGCTCAATATCACTAATCATCAGGGAAATGCAAATCAAAACCACAATAAGATATCACCTCATACCAGTCAGAATGGTCATTATCAAAAATGCAAGAAATAACAAGTGTTGGCAAGGATTTGGAGGAAAGGGAGCCCTTGCACACTGCTGGTGGAAATGTAAATTGGTACAGCTGCTCTGGAAAACTGTATGGATGTTCCTCAAAAATTAAAAATAGAAATTCCATATGATGTAGTAAGTTCAGTGCTAGTATTTACCCAAAGAAAATGAAATCACAATTCAAAAAGATACACACACCCCTATGTTTATTGCAGCATTATTTACAATAGCCAAGATATGGAAGCAACCTAAGTGTCTAAAGACAGATGAATCAATAAAGAAGATGTGGTGTGTATATATCCAACGGTATATTAGCCAGCCAACACAAAGAATAAAATCTTGCCATTTTGTGACAACATAGATCTTGCAGGCATTATGCTGAGTGAAATAAATTAGAGAAAGACAAATACTTTATGATCTCATATGTGGAATCTAAAAAAACAAAAATATGATCAAACAAAAACCAGAAACAGATTCAAATACAGAGAACAATCTGATGGTTGCCAGAGGGGAGGTGGGTAGGGAGTTGGGTAAAGGAGATTAAGAGGTACAATCTCTCAGCTGTAAAATAAAGAAGTCATGAGGGTGAAAAATACAACATAGAGGATATAGTCAACAATATTGTAGTAATGTTTGGTGACCAATGGTAGCTATACTTATTGTGGCGAGCATAGTGTAATGTACAGTACATCAAATCACTATGTTATGCACCTGAAACTAGAATGACATTGCATGTCATCTATACTTTAATTAAAAGTTAAAAAAATTGGGGGCACTTGAGTGGCTCAGTCAGTTAAGTGACTGACTACTGGTTTCAACTCAGGTCATGATCTCAGGGTCATGAGATCAGGCCCAAGTAGGGCTCTACACCCAGTGAGGAGTCTTCTTGAGGATTCTCTCCCTCTGCCCCTCCCCCTACTTGCTCATGTGCAAGAACACTGTCTTTCTCAATAAATATATTTTTTAAATAAGTTAAAAAATTTTTTTCAAGTGTAGGATCTTGAAATATTTTCTTTATACCTGTCCTGGAACTGCCCAGCCATTTCCTTGCTGTCATTACATACAACTGGCAGCATGTCAGCCCAATACCCATTAGAAACTGTCTGAATGATCCTATTCTGAAATATTAATAAGAAATTTGGCCCCTGGGGTGCCTGGGCAGCTCAGCTGGTTAAGCAAATGACTGGTTTCAACTCAGGTCATGATCTCAGGGTCATGAGATCCAGCCCTGGGTCTGAGCCCTGTATCTGGCTCCGCAACTCCTGAGGTGTCTCCTTGGGACTCTCTCTCCCTCTCCCTCTGCCCCTCCCCGCTGTTCTCATTCCCTCTCAAATAAATAAATAAATCTTAAAAAAAAAAAAAGTTTAGAGCTCAATATTTTTTACATGTAACATAGACTCTTCCTGTTGTTTTTCGAAATGTTTCTAATATTTTCCTAATGTTCTAAATGTATTACCTTCCATTTTTCTGTATACAGCTGAGTATGCTAACTCCCGGACTCCTGTGGTTTCAGATCTGTGGCAAACCATCTTTCAGTTTATTTTCCCCATTGGTTTGTTGTTTTCATATCTATGAATGCTTACTATCAAAATGTAAATTTAGCCAATCTCAAAGATATTACTAACTGGATCTTTTTAAATAAAAAGCCAGCATCAAAATCTATGGCATTAGCAGTTCATGGACAACAAATATCCTTTGCCCCATTCCTTGTTTTTCTTGCAACTCCTTTTACTGCTTTTGCCAAAGGAAACTGTCAAAAATCTTTTAAAGCTTCTCCCTCAGTGCCCTCCCAAAAAGCTTACATCCAGCATAGTTCGCCACTACTCTTTGAGCCATACTTGTTCTTTTGCATACATGTCACAGTGGTAATAAAAAATTATACCCACTGGCTCTCCTTGTCCTCAAACTGCTTCAAAAAAATTCCATGCTGTATTAACGAAACATAATTTATGTTTATCAGAAAACCTTAAGTTCCCTCCTAATATGCAGTCTCAGCTCAAGCTCCCTGTTATCAAACGGATCCTTCGGCTCTGAGACACCAGAGCCTTCTTGGGCATCAACCCTTGTAAGCAGAGTCACCTGCTAGAGACTGTCACAATGTCTCACGCATATGCCAAAGTGACCGTTTGTGAAGTACCGCTGGGTTCTTTGAAAACTTCTGGGAAAATGCCCAGTCTATTACGGCTGCTTCCTAGCATTTCACTGCCTTGCCAAATCATTTCAAGTTGTGCTCTGGTGTGTCCTTATAGCATTTCTTATGCCCATCTTGCCTGCAGCTGTCCCACTTCAGCTCACCATGCACAGCTGCTTCACTTCTTATATTGTCAGCTTTTCCGGCAAGTGTCCAGCCTAGTAAAACAGTGGGTTGGTGAGGATTACTTTCATGCTTGTGGAACAGATGCAAAGAGAAAATCCTCATTACTGGTGACAATCTTCTCATTTAATGTCAACGAGGACAGAGAAGCTGTGTATATATTTTCAAGAATTCGAAGGTTTACATTTGCAAAAGGATTTTGATTCTTAAGAGGGTTCTTAACTTGAGTATTTAAAATGAGGGAATGAAATTATAAAGTACAAAAAAAAAGAAATTATAAAGTACAATAACATAGTATAAGAGATTCCATGCATATAATTTTTAAGAGGAATTTATTAACAGAGCACATGTGCATTCTCAACTGATTTTTTTTTTTTTTACACAATGTTTTTGATATTTAGTATGAAGTCAAGCAAGCACTTACTGCTAAATAGGCAAAAGGGGTAAGGACATAAGAATCAAAGTCTCTATGTCTCTGAACCAACTGTAATAAATTTCAGAAGAAAAATGGAACATTAGAAAGAAAACTCTCCTTTTGTGTCCAGGATCCACTAAAATAAAATAAAATAAGATAAGAAAGAAAGGAAGGAAGCAAAGAAAAGAGAAACAAAAAGAAAAGAAACAAAAAGGAAAGAAAAGAAAGAAAAAAAAAGAAAGAAGAAAGAAAGAAGAAAAATTCTTCTTAAATTTTGGTCATGACACAGAATCTTCAGGATTAAAAAAAGTTAGAAGCTGCCTAATCCTATTACCCACCTGGGGACTGTCAGCCCCTGGACGACACCAGGCATGGGGCCAGTAGCTGTCAACCTCAGTCACACACATTGAATAACTAAGAATTATTATCAACTGTGTACTTGGTCATTCAATATCAATAGTAATTAAAGATTTTTTTCTAAGAACTTACTTCTTACATATGAATGTAAGTAAATTCACTGCCACAGGGTCCCTTTCATTCTTGAATGAGGAGGAGGGATGGACTTATAGCTGGCGTGTCAGGAATGCTGCCCAAACCCAACTCTGCCCATGGGAGTGTGCTATGATTGTGAATGTTTATCCATCTTGTCTACCACTGTGGAAAAAAGACTTTGAAACATGCTGACCCAGCACATACTCAGATAATTTCAGGAACAGGAAACTCATTATTCCCAAAGGCAGCTGACTGCATCCTTAAACAACTTGAACTCCTAGACTGTTGTTCTTATCTCCTGAAGGGAATCTCATCTCCCAATCACTTACACAAACTATATCTGACTTAAACCTCACAAGTGAACTGAGGGAGAGGACTCTGAACACCTGGGCTCCTCTCAGTGACCTGAAAAGTGGTATCAGTAGGTGTCAAAAAGACTATTTTCTCCCTGTCAGTTATTCTAGACTAAGGAGCCAATTAGTCATTGAAGAAAGGAAGCTCTTCTGTTATAATCTCTGAATAAAAGAGTATAGTAACAAGTAGGCTAGTTACATTTCAATATTTAAATTTGAAAATGAACATAGTTCACATTTTATTAGTGATGAATAAAGGGCCCACTAAAATGAAAATAAGGAAACATTTCCTGAATACATTTTAAAAAGCAGTATGGACAGAAAAAATTGAAATAGATAACATAAAATAGTTATCAGGAGAACAGGATTCTATGCAGACTTAAGATGAAGGATTATATCTGACAAACCTGTACACAGTCTCAGATATCAGGCACAAAGCTAAGAATCACCTCACAGAAATCACTTACGTACTTCTTCAGTGGTAGGGACAGCACACAATGGGGAAACTGTAGTCCTCTAAAAGGAGGAAATGTTTTCCTCACAAAGTTGAAGCTTTCCTATTCCCACTGGGTTCCTTACATATATGCATAGCCAGAACCAAGAGCAAAAGATCTGGGCTGATGGCACATCTCAAAATAATAGACCACGATGAAGAATTAGATTCACAAAAAGAATCACTTAAAGATTCATTCATCTGTCTGTAACTCTACAGACAGAGTAGACCAACTCTGTTGGACTCAACACCAACTCATCCTTTTATTCTTTCATGGGCACATGGTTCTTTCCAGAAGTTTCACAAAACTGGGTTTGCTGGAACCTTTGGGGGCAGGGCCCAGCCTTAGAGTTCCCTGTGCTTCCTTCCCTCTCTGCCTCTTCCTCTTCCATCATGCCACTGGACCCACAGCAGGTCCCCTTGCCCAGGCTCACATAACACACTCTGAGCTGAATCCTGAGCATTCAGGTAACAACAGCTCCTACCTCTAAAAATGTTGACAAACCGCTTGGCAATGTCACTAATTCCTTAGATGAAACAGATACATGCATTTCTCTGTAAACAACAATAAAGGAATATATATGGCTTCAATTTGGACATGTCAACAATGCATCAAGGAGCATCATCACGTCCCCAAGTGCAACAATGCACTGGGAAAAAGTGAGACCACAGGAGAGCAACCAAACACAGCACAACCACTGAAAACCTGACAGTGTGGCTGATAACCTGCTGCCTCTCTACTAACTGCCGCAAGCACTTCTTTAGCAACATCAAAAAAGAAAAATCGCTCTAAGTACATCACTGAATAAGGCCAGAATTTGCCTATCACTCTACTCAAATACTTGAGCCCTGAAGAAAGGGGGGGAAAAGCCTCATAATTGCTTATGCCAAGAAAATATTTTATGCAATTAAGTATCTCTTGAAACTTGCATTAATCTTGACCTTCTTAGCATTAGATCAACAGCAGCAAAAGAATCATAACGATAAGAATAAACAGAAGCAATAGTGAAAGGCACTGTTCTAGGGATTTTATGTATATTAATTCATCTAATCCTCAAAACTATTCTGGGGGGGGGGCAATCCTATGAGGTATGTACTGGTACTATCCATGACGTATGAAAGAGGACATTGAGGCACAGAGAGATTAATTAATTTGTCCAAGGCCAGAGAGCCTGGAAGTGGTAGGGCCCAGTCGGTCTGGCTCCTAAGTCTGAACTCAGGCACTATGCTGGACCACCTCCCCCACGTCTTCAATACAGCATCAGGTCACATTTAAATCACTTCCCAAACTGGAAATCTTAAGATCATTTACTACCTTTTTAAAAAAAGTTTTCTTTAAGTAATTTCTATACCCAGTGTAGAGCTCGAACCTACAATCCTGCAATCAAGACTAGTGTACTCTTCTGACTGAGCCAGCCAGGCGCCCCAAGATTATTTACTATCATAATATGCTTTCCATGAATTGAAATATTTTACCCCAAAATTTGAAAGATTCTCAATTCTCTCTTTGTGCAAGAGAGGGATACAAGGCTGAAGTATTTCCTCTTTCAAGAGAATTTTTCTTCAAAGAGCATGACTATGGGAAAAGGGAAGAAAACGTTAACAGTTACTGAATGTGCTACGACTCCTGATAAAAACCAGATGCTTTTATGTACCTTATCTTGTTCTGTCCTTACAACGACATGGCAAGAAACACCAACCCCATGTCCCAGAGGACAAAACTGAGCTAGGAAGGATGGATAACCTGTCCAAGGCTAATGAAGGGTTACAGTATGAGACAGCCCCGGTCCAATGCCAAGCAAAAGAAATTAACAAAGGCATTCAATGCAAATGCGGGAGCCATGGGGTATGAATGGGCTGTGGAGCACTGGGACAAACATTTCCACCAGCTCCTTTGTCCTGCCCCAGCTCGGCTCCGAAGGATCAAAGTGTCCTTAACCTCAAGCAAACATTATTGTCTGTGGCCCCCACAGAACACAGAACACAGAACACGCTTGGGGAAGCAGAAGAGGAAGTGGAATCCCCATTTTACAAATAAGAAAATGGGGAGGGGGGTGCTTGGCTGGCTCTGTGTCTGGGGTTGTGGGTTTGAGCACCAAGTTGGGTGTGGAGATTACTTAAAAATAAAATCTTTAAAAAAAAAAAAAAAAAAGAAGAAAATGGAATGGTTTTGGGTAAAGCCTGCAGAGATGCTGGAGGCTCCAACACCAGTGCTGTGTATCTGTGCCAAATGGTAGCAACTGTGCCCCAACACCCCAGTTTACTCTGGGGGCTGTGATGAACTGAGCCCAGAGCTTTTCCCCAGCTGCCCTTCCCACAGTCAAGCTGGATCAGACTCACGCCTTCCTCTGTCCTTGGCATCTAACCTCCTGAATCCCTGCACCGTCTCCCAGGACCTTATACGTAATAGACCCCAAGTGTCTTTCTAGAGGCCACCATTCTTTCCTTCACTTCTAGATATCAAAAGCCCCAGATTTAATCTTATTCTCTCATTCCTTCTCCTCCTCTTAGGCTTATTGATTTCCATTCTGGTATCATGGGTTTCTTAATATATGGATCCTCGTACATGAAGTGGGGGGAGGGGGTCCTCTCAGTTTTTTACAACTTCTTGTTACTGAATTTTTAAAATTTTACTTCTTACTTTTCATCATAAAGCCTAAGTCTTTAAATACCATTGGTATAAAACAGAAATACTTAAAATCAGTCATCACTTAATGTATGCCTACCTGATTCCATGATGATGAGGTGGCTCGTCCATTACATTTCCAATGTTTTCAGTTAGAAGTTCCTGATAGGAAGGGAGACCTGCTCTCAGCAAATGTTGAACTGACTGGCCTTCAGTGAATGACTCTCAAGAACAAACTTCAGGGCAGCACAACTTTTCAAAAATGAGCTCTCTTAATAACATTTCTAATAATGAATGAACAAGAAGAGTCATGGAAAGCATCTCTGGGCTAGAGTCAACACTCCACATTCTTCGTCACTGCCAATCTGGGCCACGTATCAGAATGCTGTCACTGTCTTAGACAACTGAAAATAGTCCAAAATCTATACCAGATTGTTTGAGGAAAAGCAGAGGGTAGAATATGTTTCTAAATAAATATATTAGGGAAGCAGTCTTTAGATTCTCCAATCATAAGGGTAGCTGCTTGTTATCTCTTACCTTAAACACTATCTTCCCTGCTCGATAGTTCAGAATCTGGGGGCCCTGACTGTGTGTTACAGTAGAATGCTTCTAAGAAATACCCAGGTCCTGCTTGTGACCTTCCCCTTGACAGAGGTGGCCCTTTATTATGAAGTCACATTCTCCTTTTACCTAATAAAACCCAGTCTTCACTACCTACATACCAAGGTACTAATTCTACAAGCATGTGAATCTTCGTTCAGTCAACAATGCAAAAAACACATCCTTTAGGCAATCAATAATCACCTCAATTCATCACCAAGCCAGACAGGAAAAATCATTTTTGAAGTAATCACTTATTCAAGATTTATCTCAGCACAAAGCCAGATTAGGAGATGGCCATACACCTGGGCTATATCATTCTGAGTTCCCAAACCTAGGTTGCATTTTTGCCCATGGCTTTCATGGAATTCAATAATAGTTATACATATCCAACAATTTTAATCCTCTTTTACTCTATTGGGGCCATTCATTTTGTTGTTTATTGCCTTCTACAACAAATTTCCCTCAGAACCAAGGAGTGAAAATGAAACCAGTGTTTGTCTTCCCACGAGACAAGGATAGTTCCGTCACAGCTTTGTCATGGCTACTCAAAAATTCAAGTGCAAATATCAATGTCCTTAACCAGGACTGTGTATGATGTTATGGTAAATATATATTTCCGTCGTCTTCCTTACAATTTGATTTTTCACCTTGTTTGTTTTTTATTTTATGGATGCTTTCATGGTTAAGTCTCAAGACTTTTGGAGAGTAGATAGGCTGTAAGGATTCCATCTTCATCACTAAAAAAAGAGACCTTCTGTATTGCATCTTGATTCACTGAGAAGGCTACTTCTCAGGAAATGAGGCTCTACTTATGAGTATTCTTCACGTTTCAGTATTATCTAGATGAAGCATGTGTCTATGATAAAAAGGAAGGAAAAAGAAAAAAGAAAGATGATTCCGAGGCCATATGCTTGAGAAGCAAAAGAAAAGGAGAGAGATTTGAGAAGGAAATTAGTGTTTAGGAAGTCAGTTATCAACAGATCTCCACTAGTTTGTGCGTAGTTGAGGGTCATCCACACACTATCCAGAGATGAAGTGAATTGAACAGATGAGCCTGATGCTGGGTACGGAAACATGATTCTACTCCTAACTGAAGACGATCCCTTTCTCTATGCCCATTTTCTCATGAATAGAATGAAAGAAGTGTGTGTGTGTGGGGGGGGGGGTCACAAGGAGCATCTGGTTCTACCCAGATTTTATGATTTTTTGAGATGGAACCTAAGAAATGAGGAGAACCTGATGAAAGATGCAAATCTGGAGTCACACTATCACATAGATGTAGAATCTCCCATGGGGAGAGGGGAAGAGTAAGCAAGGCAATCTGGTGGTTTAGGAAGAAACTCTCAGAATGTCTATTTATAGTTATTTTTATCTTCAAAGGAAAGAAATGCTGCTTATATCAAGACCAGCACCCTCATTTGGATTCACATGTCAGATGATCCTCCTGTCATCCATTCCATGATAGTATGGATGGCATATATGTGGCATAAAAAACAAAAGCTTTAACTAATGAAGCGGGAGTGACCACAAAAATACTTTGCACCATACAGAGGTGTTCTAGGTATCTCATGGCAAAGTACATAAAAGAATTGTCTTAAGGATGATTAACACATTCTTCTTTTTATGTAAATACAAGCTGTTCTAAATTTACTGACCCACTCCATGATCACAAGTTGCTGCCAGTAATATGCTACCTGGCAGATATTTTTTTTTAATGAACTTTACCTAGTCCCTTTAAGATAAAGATGAGGTTCCAAAACATTCAAGAAAATTACTGTTTTTTGGAAGAAATTCATATTATGGAGACAGAAGTTTAAACAGAGGGGTGCTTCTGCATTTACAGAGAACTGAGAAATAGTTTTCTATTTTAAATTTTGCAATGAATGTAAAAAGTTATTTCAATCCCCTGCCGCCCTCACTAATATAAACTGAAATACATTTTTTGCAAACTTAATGATATTATGGAAAAAAGGAAATTTATCAAATTTTAACCTAAAGTTCTGTATAACTGGTAGATAGCTTGAAAATGAGATTCACGAGTTAATAAATTTAGTCAAAAATGCCCTTCATCCATTTGGATATAATCTCATGAGGAAACTTTTTTTTTCTTTTTTTTAGCTATTAAAAGTTTTCAAACCAAATAACGAAATCAGTTAAACATAGAACCAGACTTGCAAATCACAAAGTGCTCACAAAGATTTTTTAAAACAAAGGCAAAAATTAATCAGCACAGCCTTCATTTAAAAACATAACACATACTATATAAATAACATTCTTAACAACAGCAGGATTTTACCTGTTAATATTTACTTTATCTTTAAGGTAGCTTTAAAACTTCTTTGTACTCTAGGGTTGCCTGGGTGGTTCAGTCAGTTAAAGGGTCAACTCTTGATTTCGGCTCAGATCCTGATCTCAGGGCAGTGGGCTCGAGCCTCCTGTGGGGCTCCATGCTGGACATGGGGACTACTTAAGATTCTGTCTCTCCCTCTCCCTCTGCTCCTCCCCACCACACTCTCAATCTCTCTTAAAAATAAATAAATAAAATAAAACACACACACACACACACACACACACACACACACAAAACCCTTTGTATCCTAAAACAAACAAAATAATGTAGTAGTACAACATGAAATGTGTTAAGGGTTTATATATTGAGGAAATATGCTCAATTTTTTTCATTAATGGGATGCACAATAAAACCTGGATACTTATAGGCAAGTTAGTGGTAATTACTCCAGTTTATCTCCGTTTTTCTCAAGCTCACCAAAAGTAACAACTTTCAGAATCATTTGTCACTTATTAGTTTCTGCCAATACACACAATGCTTGATAATCAAAGAACTTCCTGGAACAGCTAACCAAAGGAAAAAAATCCTTTCTATCAAGCAAATATATCTATGTTACAAAAATGTGCAAGTTATTTCTGCCTATCCAAATTCAATATGTAAAAGATTTCTTCCCCCCATCACACCTACTGTAAAAATACTGCATGTTCAATATTTTTTTAAAAATCAAACAGAAAAAGATGTACATAGAAATTTTTTAAAATTACCTATCATTCCCTCCATCGCAGCCCCCTCTAATTACATTAAAACACGTAATATTTTAAAACACTGTGTCCTCATTCAACCTATCACAGTTGTCCACAGCAGTTACACTGACTTCCATAAACTTGTTTGATAGCTACAATGTATTTCAATATCCAGATGCATCATATTTCATTTAACTCAAACATCACACTAATAGATGTTTATATTATTTCTAATTTGTTTATTATAAGAAAACATCTATGCTTCGGTTTTGCTTTTTAAGGAAACAAGATAAGAGGGCCTCTCCCCAGTTGGTGTCTCCAATAGTTGTAAATAAATGTCTCTAGCTCAACTCTTACTTAAGACTATTCCACATGCCATCAGAAGAGTCTTTTCTTCTTATAAATAACCAAACTGAAATGAATTCTTTTTCTTTAAAGATTTTATTTATTTATTCATGAGAGACATAGAGAAAGGCAGAGACACAGACAGAGGGAGAAGCAGGCTCCCACTGGGGAGCCTGATACAAGGCTCGATCCTAGGACCCCGGGATCACAACCTGAGCAGAAGGCAAATGCTCAACCACTGAGCCACATGGGTGCCCCCTGAAATGAATTCTTAAGTGGTCTCTTTTTTTTGGAGGTTCAAAAATGGGAATACGTTTGTTCTGAGATAGTATTTGGCCACTCTGGTTAAGTGGAGCCAAATAATTCCATTCCAAATATTCTTCTGCACTTAAGTTTTTTGAACTCTTGCAGAAATTTCTCACATAAGATAACAAAGTACTTTTTTTAAAAAAAAAGAGCATAAAAGATTTATATTCATAATTCTAGGAAGTTCTTATTTTGAAGTTAGTGAAAAAGTAGATCTAGCTTATTGATATTGAGAAGTCATACTGGCTATGTTCTCGCCCAACACCTATCCCAAAGCCTATTCAGAATGGTCTGTGACTTTTAAACATGAATTAAAGAGACTTCTTAAGCAAGATCCAATATTGCCTGCTTTTCCTGTCAGTTTAATATTTTAAAATAATAATAGGATAGGAAAAATTCTCTATTAAGTAATCATCCAAGTTAAATATATATTACCATCTTTTTATAAAAGGCCCTTAATTTTCTACTTAAATCAAGCTTTAAAAAATAAAAATCAATTAAGGTTCAATTTTAAAAGAAATGTATTATCCAAGGGCTAATTTTAAAGCCAACATCCATCTGAAATAGTAATTTAGGCCTTGTGAAAACTGGCAACAGTAGTTACACTGTCACAATAAAACACATCCACATAAATGGAAATAACAGTTTATCTGGATGGCTGTGGTTTATAAGCATGACCTTTCCTTTCTTTCTAAGAAGAACTCTGCATTTGTCCCTTTAATTTTCTTCAATGTTCTCAAGAATTCTTTCTCTCCAGCAAAAAAAAAAAAAAAAAAGTTACATTTTAGATTATGTAAAGGAGTTAAAATAGGTAATTTTATTATTTTTTTTTTTTAAGTAATCTCTACCCCCAGTGTGGGGCTTAAACTCAGGACCCTGAGATCAAGAGCTGCACATTCTTCCAACTGAGCCAGCCAGGTGCCCTGGGGAATTTTATTCCTTTATAAAAATACACATCATATTTGTTTACTTCTGTTCAAAGGAAAAATTACATTGCTTTCTCCTTTTGGAATATGAGTTATCTAAGAAAGGAGCCAGGCACTCATAGCTACCTGGCGAAGCTTCAACCTCCCTGTACCTGGCCTTGCTGGGCTACAACATGTTTGTGAAGTCAGTACAGGTGATTGACATATTTACATCATAATGCTGAGCAGAGGGGAGAGTACACAGAATGGAGCTCCTAGCCAAGGACAGGACTACGGGGGGGTGGGGGGGTGGGGGGGGGTGAGAATGCTCAGTCTTTATAAAGCAAACACATATATTCTAATTATGGACTCGAGTGGGTGTATTGCATTACATCTTCTGAACAGAGTTATCCAAATCATCCATTGGTCTAGTCTCATGTGAAGTAGTAAGACTAGGTAATCAACTACAGATTCCTAGTAACCTATGTGAAGACTTTTACCTGCCAGTAAATGCTATATATAGGGTTGGGAATAAAAAATGTATATAGAATCTGGCCAGTTGAAGTGAATCGAATGTAAACAGCTTCCAGGATCCAAGTACTCTGCCTAAAAAATCACCAGTTTCCAACTGACAACCACCCGTCCTACTCTTATCTTGACCCCCACTTTCCAGACCCTGGACTTGTAGGAAAGCACATAGTTGGTCTTGCGGCTTTTGTTTTTAAAAGGAAGAATTATCAAGTCTTCTGTTTCAGAGAACCTGAAGATTCTAAGCCTGAATGAAGAACAAAATTGTGATGAATGAGTCAGTGAAAACAGCTCTCCATAGAGGACAGCCAGCACGCGTGTCGGCTGGTCCTCCATCCCCCAGACTTGACGCCCCCACACTGCACATATGTTCAACTGCCTAAAATGCCTCTAAACAGAGCTTTAAATGGGGTAAAAGCATCCTTTAAAAAATAGAGAGAGAACGCATATCTTTTTATTCCAATCCTTGCTGTACAGTTTGGGAATACTCCAACAGGGCATGTGATAAGGAAGCTTTCACCCACATTGCTGGGATTATAAACGGGTGTGGAAAGCAATTTGAAAGCAATTTGGCAACATGTATGCCAAGAGCCTTAACAATTCATCCCCTCTGACCAGGTAATTCCTCATAAGGGGCATCTATCTGTTCTAAGGAAATCAACCGAAAAAGAAAACAGTTTTATATGGGGAGATGTTAACTGCAGCATTATTTATGGTAGCAAAAAAAAAAAAAAAATGGAACCAATGTATAGACTATTAAAACTTCATTAGACTACTAGGCAGTCATTAAAAACTATCATTGTGAGGAATACATAATGGTATGAGGCAATTATATATAGACAGTATAATCTCAGTGAGATTAAACCAAAGGATTGAAAAAGATACATCAAAACAGGACAATGATTGCCTCTGGAGAGAATGACTGTAGTAACTCTTGACTGTATTTATCTCTATTTTTCGAGTTTTTCATACAGGGTCCATGCCATATATATATTATTATATAAAGTAAGTATGGGGGAGAAAGATAGATCTTCCTCTGTAGTTATGAGAACTTAAATTCCACTGACATCATGAATGTCTCTAGTTCACCTAAATAAACACGAAAAAGACATTTCAGATAACACAAAATAAAAATGTTCACCATTGGCTGTTCCTGGATCAACTCTTCTTTAGCATGTTTTAAATTTGTAAATTATTTGATGTGGAACCTGCAAGAGGACAGTGAGGGAGACAAAGGGATACACTAGCTTTTTCTAATGTGGGTTTTGTTTTGTTTTGTTTTTTCATTTAACCTTAAATTTGTTCCTGTCCTCCTACTTTGGTTCAATGTGCCCAAAAAAAAGTAAGTGCCTTATGGATTTATCGTAATTGTTTCTGAACATTTCTTTCTATGCCAAAGCATTTGAACTTTTCATCTGTGTGCAGCCAGAATGTAATTTATGAATGGATTGTGCTCCAAACATTCATTTTTAAGTTGGCTGTTTGTTTCTATGGGGAAACGTATTCCAAGTCCTCATGTTATAGTAAAAGCCTGACGTCTAGGTTCTGTGAGGGAGGGGTCCATTGTAAACAGTTTCTTCTCAGGTTTGTGAGCACAGAAAACAGAGCAAGTTTTCAAAAAGGTAGAGTCGATTAGTAGCAATGGAGACAGGCAATCCTGGAGCATGGGAACTCAAGGAGTCAGGGCAGACTTATGAAAGACACACGAACACAGGACAGAGTGGGAGACAGCAGTGTGGCCAGGCAGGGGGAGGATTGCTAAGGAAATCTACAAGGACCATGAAGAAATTTAGTTTTGGCTGGCTTAGATGTGTCTGTCTTCGAACTTTTATTTGAGACCACAGACAACTCAATCAGCAAGGCTTCCATCACATTTCCGCCTGGTCATCCCTGGAAGCAAACCAACACAGTGACAATGATTCTGTGTTTGGAAGCAGGGGAATTCCAGTTGGGGCGGGGGGGGGCAGCTAAGTGAAACAAATGGTAAATATAAATGTTTCTATTATATTGTGATAGGTGTTCCTGAAAAACTAAGTTCTGTATACACACTAAGAACACACTGGAGCAGACCACTCAAAACCTACAGAATGCTTAAAAAAATAAAACGCTGGGGCACCTGGGTGGCTCAGTCAGTTAAGTGTCTGCCTTCAGCTCAGGTCACGATCCCAGAGTCCCGCCTAGGATGGGAAGCCTGCTTCTCCCTCCCCCTCTTCCCGTGCCCCCCACCCACCGCCCCGTGCTCTCTCCCTCAAATAAATAAATCTTTTAAAAAACAAATTTGAAAAATGCTAAAAATATAGGTATGAGACTTCAAAATTGCTTAATTCCCATTAAGTACAGGATGGAGTTTATCTTTAAAAATACAATTGTGAAGATCACCCGATGGAAAGAATTTAAGGAACGACTGGGCTTCCAAGTTATAAAGATTAGCACAAAATGCACAAAGGGTGGAGAGAACCACATCATTATGACTTCTAAGACTGAGTACCTGGTCCCCCTGAGTCCAGAGGAAGAATAAAGATGATGAGCAAAGTGCACAGTCCTGCGGCCCTACCTGGACGGTTGCCTCCAGCTATTTGTTGGCATACTTTGCTTCCAGCTGCTGTTCCTGGGATGCAGTGACAGTCAAGGAAAATTGTCTATGTACTAATGTCCACGTCATATGCAACTATTCCCTATTTGTTTATCTTGTGTAAACTACTTCCCATTGCAGAAAAATGCATGTAGCAGAAAAGACAGCATGATGATACATTTTCTAAAGCAGACTCAGATCTGTAAAGGAACTTAATAAATCCCATTTTCTTTTCTGTTGCCAGCCTAAACACCACCTGAAAGTTTCCTCAAGGGTACCAACCCTAGGAATTTGACATGAGAAATTTGGGATGAGTGACCCAAGATAAGCAGGGTAAAACAGGGCAGCTGCTAGCACACAGGGTACCTCTGTGCACATCAGAAAATGAGCTTCCTCCTGCTCAGGCAAATCACAAAAAGGGTGCCTGTCTTTGGCTAAAAACGCAGCCCCTCGCCATGGTGTGCAGGTGGCAGCGCTGATTTCAGCCCACACCTGCCCCTGGCACCCAGGCACTCATGCCACAGAGGTCATTCTCGGGTTGTGATACAGAACCTGTGATTCAAAGTACAGGTTGAGGAAACAAAAAAAGGTTTGTTACAACTACAAATAACACTAAGCTCTAAATATTAGGGTGTCAGGCCACTTGCAAATATGGTTCTAATCCTAAATAACCAAGCCTAAAGAAACTAATGCAAACAGAAATAATGTCAACAGAATTATATGCAAGAGAATGGAAAGCAAATAAAACCATAAAAATTGAAGGTGGGAAGATTAATAACATCTGAAAAAGAGGTTCAGCAGTTGCCTGAAAATGACACAGGCCCTATTCTGCTTTTATATATATTAACCCTGCCTGTCACCTGTTTTCTCTGGTCTCTTGACTGAATTAATTACAATTCATTTTTTAAGGTCCAACCCAAATAACACTACCTGCCCCCCCACCCCGGTAGTGCATAAAACTTGGGAGGAGGGATATGTCTATGCATAAAACTTGGGAGGAGGGATATGTCTATGCATAAAACTTGGGAGGAGGGATGCTACTCAAGAGGATTCCTAGGGTTGAAAACTGTCACCCAGCCTCCACTAAAGTGCCACCAAGCCCACAATGCAGGAGGCCCTGCTCCTGTGGCAACAGCTGGCTGGATCTCATGGCCACCAACTCTCTCTTTTGTCTCTCCTCCTCTCCATCACTCTTAAGAAATCTGAAATTAGGATGCAAAGTGGCTAACTGCTATCATAATGGACCTGGATCTGGGAGCAAACAAGCTTAGAAACTGTGTGGGGTCTATTTGCACGAAGCAGCTACTTTGTGTAAGAAAGACAATATTCCCAGAGAAAAAGGTTCCTGAAAAACAGATGCAAAGATCAGAAAGACCTGAGGAAGGAGACACTTCAGATTCTAGCCTCCATGAGGCTCAGGTGAGGATCCTAACCTTCTGCTCCATGCGTGACCCAATAACCCTCCCTGTTTTCCTTTAGCTGATCAGACTTTCATGACTGTCATCTACCATCAAGTAAACCCTGAATGGAGCACTTCTGTTAATTCACTAATTTACCACCTTGTTTATATAATTACATGCCTCTCTTCCCTGTACGACTGTGAACTCCCTATAAGCAAAAACTGTCTTTTTCATACGTCTTTCTCTAAGCCTCTATTAGAGAAAATACAACAACAACAACAACAACAAAAACTCCAGACACCAATGATAGGTTATGGTAGTAGAGTTTTATTAGATGTGAATTTTTAAAAAAATGAAGTATATTAGTTAAAGCTGGACCTTTAAACCACATCTCAGGGTTCTATTCAGATTGAAGACATCCATGCTGGGTGAGTAATCGAATGCTACACTGACCTATAAATTGAAACATTTGTTTAAACTTCAAGATTGGACTATCATTTCCACTTATTAGTTACATACAAACTCTTTTTGGCCGATAGCCCAAAAGATAATAACGTCACAGAGCAGGAATGGTAAGAGAACTATTTATGCAGCCAAGCCAGAAAACCCGGACCTGCACTCCCCTGTCCAATCCCTTGAGTAGTTACTAAATCCAGGTGATTTTACTTCCAGAACATCCCTTGGGCACATCCTTTGTCTTCACTGCCTCTCCTAGAGGACAGCAATGTCTCCTCAACAGTCTTTCCTCCTGTGGCACCAAATCTCTGGCTGATCTGGCCCCCCAGGACCACAGCAGGCTCTGACTTGTCACTCCCTTGCTTACTGCCTACCATCTCTAATAGAGTAAAGCTAGGTTATGTAGATCAACTCTCCCACTGGAAATAACTAAGCATCCGGAATAAAGTATTTTGTAAACATCTTCTTAAAGATATCAAAGCACAGAGGAGGCAAGAGGTAGCTTGCCAAAGGCTAAGTGAGAGCTGGATGTGGAGCAGTCAGCTTAGTCACAGAAGCCATTCTGGCCCTCAGGGCTCTGATGGTCTCACAGGCTGAGACACACAGAAGCCAGAGCCTACAGCTGGCCCGAGGTGGGAGGTCTAAGAGGAACCCTTTTTTCCGTAAGGCTAGAATCCAAAAGGGTCACACCCTCAGGGTAAGTAAAAGCCAAAAATAAACCCATTCCACTCCCCTCACCCCGGGGGGACTGCAGTCCAAATTTATATCACTGCGAGATTGAAAAAATTCCAAGTTACAAGTTTAATTCAAAATGGCCTTGGTCTGCAGCACCCCCAGCCACCCCTTTGCCAGATGGCAAAGACAAACAACCCTCTCTAGAGGGACCCACTTTGACCCTAAAACTCAAAGAATCCTCCCCAAGTAACTGTCCAAAGGAAATAAGCAGCTCATAGCCAAAAATAACCAAGCTGATACGGGAAGGAGGCACCATGAGTAAGAACCAGCAGAAATAGGGCAGCCTGGGTGGCTCAGGGGTTTAGCACCGCCTTTGGCCCAGGGTGTGATCCTGGAGACCCAGGATCGGGTCCCGTGTCGGGCTCCCTGCATGGAGCCTGCTTCTGCCTCTCTGCCTCTCTCTGTGTCTCTCATAAATAAATAAATAAAATCTTTTAAAAAAAGAAAAAAAAGAACCAGCAGAAATATGACACAGCAGAACAATACCCACAAAGATCCAGGATGTTGGCATTAGCACCATCTTTATTATCAGTTAAGGAATCTCAAATTTAACTTATGGGGTTGCTTTGCGGGGCTCAGTCAGTTAAGCATCTGACTCTTGGTTTCAGCTCAGGTCATGATCTCAGGGTCCTGGGATGGAGCCCCACATGGGGCTCCCTGCTCAGTGGGGAGTCTGCTTCTTCCTCTCCCTGTTTCTCCCCCTGCTTGCTTGCTCACTCTCTCCCTCTGTCAAATAAATATATAAAATCTTTTTTAAAAAAAAAACCTTACTTGTGGCAAACTTCTGAACACTGGAATTCCTAGAGGAATACCCAAAATCATTAAAAGACCAAATTACTGGGAATAAACCAGAAATAACACTGCAGTGCACTCTTCTACAATAATTCTCAGATTGTTTAGAAATGCATTCAGTCTTTACGTGATCCACTCAATGGCCCCTTCAACACTGTGACCTTCTTCGAAGAGGTTTACTCACTGAAACTTCTCTGCTCTGTGCACAATGCAGAGTTCTTGCATAGTGCCGTAAACAAACGAAGCTCTTTCTCTGGCAGCAGCTCGCGGTTACCCCACACCTCTTATCACCAATGTGCAGCAAGTTCCCCCATGCTCTACTGTACTGCCCAAGCCACTCAGCAAAATGCTCTAAATACTGTGCTCAATCATAGCAAAAAGGAATTTTACATGTGGGTGAAAATTTAATATGGAAAGGCTCACAGTAGACCAGCTGAGCACTAATGGCCTATGGTTTACACAATCTTGCTTCATTTAGTCATTCGATAATATTTATTGGGCGCCTACTACATACAAGTACTGTTCTAGGTTTGGGGTTGGGAGGTGCAGCTGTGAATGAGACGTCTCAGTTGCTGCAGATTTAACGACCTGGGTGGGAGATATAAATAAGAAATAGGTAAACAACTTGGTGTCAGATGGTGCGAAGTGTCACAGAGGTAACAAAAGTAATAGGAGTGGAGGGCTACTTTCCAGGGAGTTGGAGAGGCCATCCAAGAGGACAATCCTTTAGCCAAGAGACTAAAATGACAGCCATCCAAAGACCTAAAGAGAGAACATTCCGAAGAGAAAAGTAAATGCAGAAGCTCTGGCTGCACTGAGCTTGGCTCATTAAGGAACAGAAAAAGCCTGGTGTGGCAAGAAAAAAGAAGTCATGAAGACAGTGGGAAAGGATGAGGGCAAAGAGGGAAGCAGGGGCCAGGCCAGGAAGACCTTGCAGGCCACGGAGGAGAGCCTGGGGTTGGTTCACATTGCAACAGGAAGCCTCTGGGAGGTTTTCACCAAAGAAGTGAAGTGACAGGAAGATCATTCTGCTACCACTGTAGAGAATTTGGATTGAAATAGGGCAGAGGTGAACACTGCAGACTACAGCAGTGTTCTGAAGAAAGGGAATTTATATGGGAAAGAGAAAAATAAGCACAAACATGCAGGACTTAGGAATGGTATTGGTGATAATGAGAGAGGAATTAAGCGGGGCACGAGGGGTTTCAGTGTAAGAAGCCGGGGAGATGGTGGTCCAGGGGAAGAAACTGGCTTAGGGAGTGATAGCAGGTGGGGTCGCGGGGCAGCAGGACATGGAAAGCCCTGTATGGATCACATCTGAGATGTCTATTTGGTTTGCAAGGGAAGATAACTGGTAGGAAACTTAGTATGGAGCCTAGCAGGGAACTCAGAGCTGAAGATAAAAATTTCTGTCATCAGCATGAAATGCCAGGAGACTAAATAAGATTGTGTAGAGAAGGGACATCTGGGTGGCTCAGGAGCTGAATATCTGCCTTCAGCTCAGGGTGCGATCCCGGAGTCCTAGGATCAAATCCCGCATTGGGGCTCCCCATGGGGAGCCTGCTTCTCCCTCTGCCTGTGTCTCTGTCTCTCTCTCTCTCTCTCATGAATAAATAAATAAAATATTTTAAAAACATATTGCATAGAGAAAATATGCCTCATTATGCAAGAAGACCCTAAAAAGGGTCCTGGGGCATTCCAGCTTTTAGAGACTAGATAAAGGAGGAGGAACCTTGTAAGGTACCTAAGGGGTAGCAGCTGGTGAGGCAAAAGGAAAACAAGAAAAGGGGTCCCCTGGATTTGAAAACATGAGTGGGCACTTGCTATATCCCACTGTATCCCTCAAGAGGGAAGGATGAAAGCGAGGTTGCAGTGGGTTCTGGGAAGGGTGGCAGGAGAGGGAGCCAGCTGCTGCAGACAACAGGAGGCAGGTGCAGAAGACTAGGCTTTGCAACTTCTGCTATAAAAAGGAACAGAGAAGCAGAGTGGACACTAAAGTGAGGATGCAATGTCAAAGGAGACTTTTGTTACTGAGGCTGTTTATTTTGGTTTTAAGACAGGAGGTCCCAGCACAGCGAGCACTGTCCAGTAGAAAGTGCTACGGGGATGGCAACCATCTACACCCGCACTGTCCAGCTCAGGAGCTACTACCCACATGTGGCTGTTGGGCACTTTATATGAGAAACTGAACCTTAACATTTAATTTTAATTCAATGAAATGTCAATAGCTATGTGTGACGAGTACCTTCCAACCTGGACAGTGCAGCCTTCCAGCACGTCTGTGGGCTCATGAATTCAGCCATCCAAAAGTTAACAGGCTGTAGGGTGGGAAAAATGGAAGTTAGTAGCTTCTGCTGGTCTAGTGTTATTTTTTTTTAAGATTTTATTTATTTATTCATAAGAGACACAGAGAGAGAGAGAGTCAGAGACATAGGCAGAGGGAGAAGCAGGCTCCCCATGGGGAGTCTGATGCGGTATTCGATCCCAGGACTCCGGGATCATGACCTGAGCCAAAGGCAGATGCTCAACCACTGAGCCACCCAGGCACCCCAGTCCAGTGTTTTCTAAAGCGTTAAAGGTTACTACCTGGAAGACAGCAAAGGGACAAAACATTAGAGGGTGGTTTAAGAAGAAAGAAAAGGTAAGAAATGGTTTCAAAAAGTATATAATATTATTTATGGTAGGGCACCTGAGTGGCTCAGTCAGTTAAGCTCTGCCTTCTGCCCAAGTCACAATCCTGGGGTCCTGGTATCCAGCCCCACATGGGGCTCCCTGTTCAATGGGGAGTATCTTTTTGCCTCTACCCCTCACCCCCCTCGTGCTCTCTCACGTGCTCTCTCTCAAATAAAATATTTTTTAAAAATGATCTATGGCAAATTTTAAAGCAGTCCTTGCCAGAACTGTTATTAATTATTTCAGTGGCAAACATCAGCTACTTGGCCCTTCAAATGTGACCTCCAACCACGTCTTCTACCATTTCCTAAACATTCCTCATCACCAACCTCTGTGGTTTTCAATCTTCTTGGTTGCAGAATTTTCACCGCCACCTGCCACCGTATATATTTGCCCTTGTATATACACAGTATGTACTCAGTGCCCCCAATCAAAAATGTTTAAAAGATGATGAAGAGGACAAAAACAAGCTGCTCTGGATGAAGCTGAAATTGAGGCTAAATTCCCTCCACCTGCTCAGCTCCCTCCCACCAGCTCAGGCCCCTCCCACCAGCTCATCCCCCCTCTCACCTGCTCAGCCCCTCCCACCTGCTCATCCCCCTCCTACCTACTCATCCCCCTCCCACCAGCTCAGCCCCTTCCCAGCCCCTGAGGCACCTCCAAGAAAACATGGAATTTGAAACGGAGGATTTACTTTAGCCAGTGCTCCTCAAACTGGCAGGAACTCACAGACCATCTGTCTTGTCACTGTGCACATTCTGCCCCGGAGAGGCCCACAGTTCTGCATTTCTCGCAGGCGCTTGGGTGATGGCTGAGGCTACCACCTTGTAAATTACACTGGATGAGTGGCAAGGCCCCTAGGCCACAGTCACACCAGACCACTCACCATGCTCCACTCTATCTGCTTACTTTTATCACTTGATCCTCTTAACACATATACCTTTTCCTGCCTTCTCCAGAAGGGAGATTGTACCCCATCTTCAAGGCCTTCTCAAAGTCAGCTCCTCTTGAACTCCTCCAAGAGTCCTGGGCACAAGTAATCATGATCCATCTGCCCCCTGTCCTATCACTTTTCCCCTTTATCACGCTGCTCCAGCCACACAGGCTTCCTTGCTGTTACCTAAACTTGCCAAGCTACCACCAGATCAGGGCCTTTACATCAGCTATTCCTCCTACCTACAATGCCCTTCCGCCAGATATCCTCATCCCCTTCATCTCCTTCATCCCTTCACTCAAATGTCTTCTTCATGAGGTTTATACTTTGACTACCCCAGCACTCCTGATACTCTATTATTTATACATAATGTCTATGCATCTATGTCTGTCTCCCCTGTGGTTATGAGCAATTTGAGGGCAGGGTCCACAGTGTATTCATTTTGCATCCCAAGAGTCTTGCACAGTGCCTCTTACATTAAAAGTGAAAGAAAGAAATAAAAAGAGGGAGAGAGAGAAAGAAAAAGTAAAACAAGAAATCAGTAGCTGACAAAATGTACAACTAATGAATCTGATGGCGATTTCTGACACCTCAAACAACCTGATCAGTAGTGGAAGCATTAAAGATACAAGAAAGACATTATAACAAAATAGATACAGAAATTAAAGCAAGCGCACCAAGATAATTCGAAAAGGATCAACTTACAACTCCAAGATGCACAAGGATGCCAAGTGAGCAGCGACTTTATATTGACTAACAACGTTAATGTAATGATTAATTTAACATGCACTCTAATAATTGTTCATGTTTTATCATTTAAAACATTTTTTAAAACATACTAATGACTGCTAACATTTATTAAGAACTTACCATGTGACAGCAACTCTTTAGGCATCTTACCAGTACCAACCCATTTAATCCATATTACAAACCTCTGTACTAGGTACTATTATTATCTCTTAAGAAGGAACTAAGAGAGAGAGAGAGCCCAAATGACTTGGTCAAAGTCACATAGCCAACCAAACAGCGAGCTCCAGTGACCTCAGCTCACTAGAGTCTGAGCTCTTAACTATGACAGAGAGATGAAAAACTATGAGGTCTTCCTTTGAATGTAAAGGTGTATCTTTAGGTAAGTTACTGTTTTCAAATTCCCTAAAACACTTTTCATTAATAAATTATATATATAAATATATAAGATAAAAATAAATAAATATATATGTATATATGAAATATATATGTGCCCTCTTCCTACATGCTTTGAAAATATGCAATGATCTTCTTTCTATAAAGGAAAAAATGCTTTAAACACTTATTAATGGCTAATACTCCATATTAGTAGCTAATAGTCTGTCAAAGTATAGCTTTTAATACCAAGGAAAGGAAAGAGTAGACTGAGGGAAGAACAGGCAGCCAAGTTCAATGGTTACAAGTCCAGGTTTGAATCCCTCACCATCTACTAGCACTGTGTGCTCAACAGGTATTAATTTCATCTATGCACATTCCTACTATGTGTTCTTCTTCCTGGCTGCTGCATGCTTTTCCCCATCTCCCATCCCATACCACTTGTACTCTATTCCTTCAAGAGTTCTCAATCAGGGTCTACAACTCCCAAGTGGTCCATGGACAGAATTCAGGGGATCCATGAACTTGGATGTAGTTTTATGTGTTTTCATTTATTCATTCAAAAGCATTATTCTAAGAAGGGGTTCACAGCATTCACTGGACTGCCATCAGGGTATGTGGCACAAAAACGGAAGGTGGATAAAAGCAGATAACAGGGAAATCAACTAGGAGGTATTTTTAACATTTCAAGAAAGGTAACAAATCTGGTTAGGTCAGTACAAGTGAGAATGTAAAGTGATAGAGGTGAGGAAAACACCTGGGTATCCCTAAATAAAATGGCATCCACCTTCATTTTACTACTAACCTTCTCTTCTCAAAAGAGATGCTGCTTCTACCTTCATTCACTGTTCTTTAAATCAGTAAGCTTGCACACACACGTGCTGGTGTGCACACATACCAATCAGCCGCTGTCTCAAAAAGTACATCCCTGAACATCATGATCTCTGAAGCACTAATCTGCTGGACTTCCTGCTGAGTTTTGTCTTGCTTCCTGTTTCTTCTTCCTCCATCCTTCCCTCAAAGCCAATTGCTCCCCTTAGAGATCTACTTTATCCCCCTGGCTTCCACAATTCTCCATTCTCCATCCCAGCCCTAGCCTTGCTCCTGAGATGTAATTCCATCTTCCAACACACCCCTTACCCCTTCCCAGCCATGGGCAATGTGACTAGAATATCCACTCACTATCTCCTGCAGCTCAACACTTGTTTTTAATGAATTTTTTTAAGTAGGTTCCACACCCAATGTGCAGCTTGAACTCATGACCCTGAGATTAAGAGTTGCATCCTCTACCAACTGAGCCAGCCAGAAAATTTTTTAACCTTTTCCAATACACAATTCCTTCTCCCAACTTTTCTAACTCTACCATGGAGTCACCATTCTCCCAAGGATATTCATCACATACAGTCATGGGACAAATCCTGAATATTTCTCTTTATTTTTAGCACTATTCTTTCTGCTGGCCTTGGTACTCAACATTTGTCTCAAGGACCAGCAGTGTCATCACCTAAGAGCACAATAAATTCAGAGACTCGGGACTCCCCTTATTAGGCCTGTTTAGTCAGAATCTGCATTTTTAAGGTGATTCATACACACATTAAATTTTGAGAAGCACTTCTGTGGTGCTTATAAATCTGTCAACAGCCTAACTGCATCTGAATTTGATCATTTTTTGGTATCAATTACTAACTCCCTATTATGTGCTAATTACAGTTCTAGACTTTAAATACATTATCTTACTTAACCCTCAGAATAATCCTGTGACAGAATCATCATCATTTCTATTTTAAGAATGAATAAATTGAGGCTCAAGTGGATAAATCATGTGTTCAACGAGTCCATAATTGATGGAGGAAGGATTTGAACCTAAGCTGTCTGACCACAAACCATTTTGCCAAATTGCACCAATTCCCTTAAGTTCCAAAATTTGTATTTCGAAGGGTATATTGGCCAAATTAATTACTCTGCTTGACTGCATTTTCTCCTCAACTTAAGGTAGATTTTATTTCAATTCTTGCTGAAAATCTTTCTGAAGATTTCTAAAGATTTCTAAAAGCAGAGCAGATGATTCTGGTTTAGAAAGAGAAATCATTGTCTTGCCATGGGCATCATTCTAAACACTCAAGTTCAGTCTAAGGTATTGGGGAAATAGAGAAGAAAATGTATTCTCTTCTTAGGATATAATCCCAAATTTGAAGGGGCATAAAACTATTTTCTTAACAATAAACATTGTGTGTCTACTTGGCATTCTTCTTTGCTCTAAAGTAAAGGAAAAAGATAAAAATAGAGACTGCAATGCCTAGGTGGCTAAGAGTTGGTTAAGCATCCAACTCTTGATTTCAGCTTGAGCCTTGATTTCGGCTCAGGCCTTGATCTCAGGGTCATGAGTTCAAGCCCCAGCTCTGGAGCCTACTTAAAAACAAAAACAAAAATAGTGTGAGACTAGTTCTTGAATGAATGGTTATTTCGATTCCATTCAATAAGTTTCATCTAATGTCTAGTTAATAATTGCCTCATCATATCCTATTCAGTCAGTATTTCATAGTCACTCATTTCATTTTTAAACCTAGTTTCCTTCTTTCATTTTTTTTTTCAACACCCAAATACAAACCCACTGACCTAAATGACGTCACTATTTCCCCCAACATAGTACTTACTTACTTCAAGTCCCAGGCCTTGTTGAGAATATAACGAAAGCTACGGATACTTTACCCAGAAAACTATTTGCCCAAACACACAAAACATGGCACACAGACACCAAGATAAACACCCTGGCTCTACCAAGAGGACAGAGACCTGCCTGATACAGCCTGTCTGGGCCCTCTCCGCCCTTAAGGGAACTGTTCCAACAGACAAGCACTCCCACCTTTTCCTAACTGCTCAGCCCAGGGGGATGCCAGACGGGTCAGAATCTTTCCATGGGGTTTTTAGAACTGAACAGGAGCCAGAAAGTCCCTTTTGGGGGGCAGAAATGACAAAATGTGAAATTCAGGAATCATTAATTCCCTACCCTGTGGAGGAAACTGGTCAGCTCACCTCTGAGCACGAATAAAGCCAAGATGGACAAAAAAGTCCCAAGAGCACCAACCACCTGGTTCCAATTATTGCTAAACCCAGTCCTATTCCTGTTCTCTTGGTTTGGTTACCAATTGGTCCTTGCGCTGTGACAAGCCTCCAAAACCCTAATATTTAAAGTTTTTGGCTAAGCTCATTCACATTTCTATAGCTTGCAACAAAAGGATTTTAACATTAATATTGACTACTTACAGATACTGTTTATTTGTTTTAAACAGGTTTGAGGGGATGGATGCCTGGGTGGCTCAGCAGTTGAGCATCTGCCTTTGGCTCAGGGCATGATCCCAGAGTCCCAGGATCGAATCCCACATCCGGCTTCCTGTGTGGAGTCTGTTTCTCCCTCTGCCTGTGTCTCTGCCTCTCTCTGTGTATCTCTCATGAATAAATAAACAAAATCTTAAAAAAGTAAACAATGAATTCCTCCAGCTATCTAATTAGGTTTTTAAATACTAATTTACAAAAGGCTCATGTCAATCTGCATAAAAATCTTTTAGACTATTCTTTTTATTTTTTTTAAGATTTTATTTATTTATTTGAGAGGGAGTGTGTGTGTGTGTGTGTGTGAGAGAGAGAGAGAGAGAGAGAGAGAGAGAGACAGCGCACGCGCGCAAGCATGAGCAGGGGGAGGGGCAGAGGGAAAAGCAGACTCCCTGCTGAAAGGGAGCCTCACATTGGACTCAATCCCAGGACTCCAGGGTCATGACCTGGGCCCAAGGCAGATGCCCAACCCACTGAGCCACCCAGGCGCCCAAGAATATCTCTTTAAAGCAAATCATGGCTCATATCATTCTGCATGTTCCCCACACTATTAAAATATAATTTTAGGAAGCTAACTGCCTGATCATTTTTAGTTTAATTCCAAATGTAACAAGACAAAATTGCCTTCTTAAGTGGTCGTTTTTCCTTTATGTATTCAATTATATTCCCTGCTTAAAATACTTAAAATAAAAATTGGCAGTGATCCACTCACTGATGGGTATTTTAAGTTAGAAAGCAGAAACATATCAAATTCACCACACAAAGTCAGGCTTATTCTTGTCATTGAGAATTACCACCACAATGGACTTGGAAATTTCCACCTTAATTGCAAGTTTTTACATTTCAATCAATAGACTTTGACTTAATAGACCGCAATGCAGTCCAACTCCAATCAATCCAACAAACTTAGTTTACACCTCACTTACAATCACCACGGATTTCCTTCCCTCCAGTCACAGCCTTGAAAATTCTCTGAATGCTGCTGCATTTTCAAGGTTACAATAGTGATGACTTTTATTATATACAATTAATTACTGCCAGTCTACAGATTCTAACATAATGCTATGAACCTAGTAGACTAAAAATAGGGGAATCTTGAAGTTAGAAAAATACTTGGAAATCATCCAGTCCAATCACCTTACTTTCATAGATGCAAACATCGATGCAAAAAGCAATTATCATGCCCAACGTTAGCAGAGTTAGAGGAAAAAGTTAGAACACATGTACAATGAGCATTTTACTATGGTAGGTTTTCAATCCCCATATAAGACACCTCCATGGTAAAATAAATATGAAGTTTCTCTTTAGTACTACAAACATACAGTTACTGCTAAATATCTGTAAGACAAATTCAAATGAATTATAAAAAGCATGAAATTGCTATATGCATGACAAATCTTTTCCAATTAATCCTGGTCTCATTAGAAATATAGAAGAAACACTCTGATTTAAATGATCTGCTCCTTCTCTTCCATGCTTTCTCAAATATCCCTACCATATACAACACTATGCTTGCTCCTTCTTAATAATGCTGATGTAGTTAATTCTCAAATTATACTGTAGACTTTGGTCCTATTTGGTCAAATTCATATAAAAATGTTTATCTAGTATTAGACTTTGTCACCTAAAATGAAATCAACCAGAAATACATGGTATCTTGGTGCTTAGATTTCATAGTTACATATACTTTTTTTTTCAGAGATAAAGAAAATAGACATTTTAAAAAAGAAAGTTGTGACACAGACCATTTTTATGTCAATTAATCCCTCAAAATAAATATTTTGGGGCGAAGATATGGGCATTTTTAGCCATCTTTTGCACAGTACTGTCCATGTGCCTACTGCATATCTGTTGAAAGAATAACATGGTTACATTACATTCTATGGAAACTTGACTCCTCTGTATGACTATACTTAGAATTGCTAACTTTTCTTGATAGCAAAAGAAAACAACATAAGATGTACCGTCTATAAATCAAACATCATGTATAAACATGCCTTAAGTAGTTTTGAAATTTCCAATTAGCAAGAAACTCTAAAACAGATGTAGCAATTCATAAATACAAGGTAGCGACATAGTGGTTACAACAAAATATGCAAAATTACAAGATTTTGTAAAGTAAACTGGAATTCAGACGAATTCCCAGAAAGTACATGCTTTTTTTTTCCCGCAGCATATTGTTGGCACTACTTTGCTACACTGAACTCTCATACACAAACTCTCCTGACCAAAACACAAGAACTCCAAAGGAGATAAAAGCACCAATAAATACAGAATTAACGATATTAATTTTTTAAAGCAACTAACATAATCAATTTAAAAAGCATAATAGAATTAGACATAACTCTAAACTGTAGGGTTTTTTTTGTTTTTTGTTTTTTTACATAAGAAAAATTCCATTCTACTTACTACAATAAAACTTTGGAGAGTTTTGGTGCATTAACACATGCAGTTGTAAAAGCTCACGTTCCTAACTGCTAAAGAGGTTATCAAGAAGTTAAAATGAACTTCAATGAATCAGGCATTCATTTTCCTAAACACAACTCATTTTCCTAAAACAACTTGCTTAAACACAGTCGCTTCATGCAAACACAAGTCAATCCTGGTTCTGTTTCACCTTTTCAACCCAGCTCAGCCTGGGGAAGAAAAACACAAACGTGATGCTTCCCGAGCCATGTTAAACAACTTCATTAACTTGAGAACGTTCTTCTAAAAACCATGATGGTTTTGTGTCATTTCCATCATGCTGAAAAGGGCACACAGACATCCACGGAAGTCAGAAGTACGGGAAGCAAGCTTCCACTTTTCCTCGCACGCTGACTGCCTGCAGTGGGCAAGGTCGTGGCCAAAATTCACAGACTCATTTAAACTTTCATGGCCCAGCCAACAGCTCCTATCGTGTTTCCTGATCCTACGGAGATTAAAATTGCAGGAGTTCCTCGCAGTAAGATCGGCAGGAGGCTATTTCAGACCCTCGAGCCGCAGTCCGCAGAGCCCGCAGCGGCGCATCCTCCAGCACCCCTGGCTGGGGCGTCCAGCTCACCCTTCGGGGCGTTCTCCTGCAGCCTCCTACCCCCCCCCCCCCGGCTTCCCGCCGCGCCCGCCGAGACCCTCTCCTACGGCCACCCCAGGCCGCCTTTCCGCAGTCGGTGCCGTCGGCCTGGCTCCCCGAGGGGGGGGGGGGGCGGCGTGGGGCGGGAGCCTCCCCGCGGAGCAGCGCTTCAGCCCGCCCCGCACGGCGGCAGGGCGATGCGGGAGGAGGACCGGAGACGAGGATGCTGAGCACCAGGGCCATACTGACACGGGCTTTCTCTTCGCCAAAAAGATTCGCTGTGTCCGATAATACCGCCTTTAAGGGGAAAGGGGAGGACCGAAGCACGGGGGCCGCGGACTGCGCCTCTGCCCCCGCCCGCAGGGTCCCGACGCCCCCGGCCGCGCCCCCGCACACCCGCCGGCCCGCGGCGGCCCCGGCCGCCCCCGCGCCCCTCGGCCCCAAGGCGGCCCCACACCCGCGGGCCCCAGCAGCCCCGCCGCGGACCCAGCCCAGGCGCAGCCGCGCCCCGCACAAAGTTCCCCGTCGCGCGGCTGCGGGGACCCGCCGGCCGGCGAGCCAGCGGGCGGACGCGGGACGACGCTGGTCCTCGCCGCAGGGCTCGGCTGCAGCCGGGACCCCCGGTCCTGCGTCCGGCCCCGGGCCCGAGGGGGTGCGGGGGGCGCCGCCGGGATGGGGCCCCGGGCGCCGCGGCGGACGGACCACCCCGGAGGGCCGGGTCCCCGCTCGGGCTCCCCGGCCCGCAGCAGCCGCAGCAGGGGGAGGAGGGGCGCGAGGAGGAGGAGGAGGAGGAGGAGGAAGGGGACCGCGCGCCGCAGCCCGAGCCCTTACCGAGTGGTTCACCCCCCACATCAGGACGCTGAGCAGGGGATCGCTGGCCCGAAAGAGCTTCACTTTCTGCGCGACGAAGTGCTTCTTCTTGGTCTTGGTCTTGCTCGCCAAGACGGAGGACCCCAGGTTGCCGGGGGTCGCCATGGCCGCCGCCTCGGTCCCCTCCAGCGCCGCGCTCCCGAGGCCGGGGACCCGCCCTCTCTACACGCCGGCCCGGGGAGGCAGCCGCATGCCCCCGGCGGCGGCCCCGGCGCGCCGCGCCCGCTGCGCCCGCTGCGCCCGCTGCGCCCGCTCGGCCGGCGGAGGAGGGAGGCTGCGCTCGGCTCGCGCCCGGCCCGCACTCGGCGCCCGCCGCGGCTCCGCGCTCAGCCCGCGGCTGGACCAGGCGCGCCGCGAACGGCTTCCGCGTTGGGCGCCGGCGTCATGACGCAGGGGGCGGGCGGGCGGCGGCGGCGGCGGCGGCGGCGGGCGGGGCGCGGGACCGTTAGGCTGCGGCGGGGGCGCGGGGGCGCGGGGGCTCCGGCTCGGGCTCCGGCTCGGGCTCCGGCTCCGGCTCCGGCTCCGGCTCCGGCTCGGCCCCCGCCCCGCCCCGCGGCCGTCCAGCTGCCCCCGGCGTGCAGGCGAGCTCCCGGCCCGCAGCGGAGGCCGCGGGAGGGGCCGGGGGAGTTCCGCAGGGCAACCCCTTCTGCTCCCCAGGGAGGAAGGGTGGGGGAGGGACAGGGGCGAGGAGAGACCCGAGAAGAGGAGCCCCCGGGCGGCGGCCCGAAGCGATGGAACGGCCACTTACGGTCGCCCGGAGTCCGCAGAGCTGGCGAGACCCGAAATGCTGCGTGGAGACCAGGGCTCCCCTAGCACCGCGGGCAAGGACCTGGGCACAGGTCCACCACCTGGGCACCACCCCCCCCCCCCGGGGCGGCGCCCAGATGAAGTGATAATCCTATGGTGCCTGGAACCGTCGGTCGGGCCTTTCGCACCCTGGACTTCAGTCTTCTGCACCCCCTGAGTCCTGCAGCGGGGAGACTCCCACCTGCCACACTGGCTTGTCTTTGCTCCCTCCGCTAACCCCCTCCACCGGGCAGGACCCTGGATTCCTCATTCACGGCCCCCTCGGGCCCGGCTGGAGGAGCCTGCCCCAAACAGCACCTGGGACCTCCCCGCCTCCGAGACGTTCCTTACATTTCTTCCTTTTATCCACTCCACTCACCTTCCACGGAAATCTGTTCATTGTCTTCATCCGAATGCACTTCAGTGCTGGGAACAACGGACTCACCTCAGGAAACTGCTATTATAAGTGTGTCTAAAAACAGCGCTGTCCCCACACCTGCCCCTGACTCAGCCCGCTGGGCAAGCGTGTTCTCTATTGTCACTATTACTCCACTCAAATACAGTGGATACCCACTGTGTGCTTGGTGATCTGCTCTGCTCTGTCAAGGACACAAAGGATGACAGACCCTCAGCCCTTAAAGAGCTCCAGTCTCATGGGGGTGGGGAGTGACAGGTCATGTGGGTCAGGTTCATTTGCTCCTCTTATTTTCTTTGTTCTTTAAACACAGGGGTTGCCTCAAAGTCCTCTTGTTCTCTCCCTCTTGTTTCAGGTTCTTTGTGTTAACAAAAGGGACGATCAGACACTTGTCACTTGAGGGACCACTCGGGGCCTGGTAATTATGGTTCTGCCCTACCTACTTTAGAGGATGTTTCTTAGAATCAAAATCAGTAGTAGACAATGGCTACGAAAAGGCCTTTGTAAAACCATACAGCGTTATATACATACTCTATAAAATGTGGAATACCAGCAGATGTATTCTCCGCCGACCTCAGAGAAGTAAGGGCCTGGGTAAAAATCTCTACATCACTTGTCCACAAGCACCTTTAAAAAGTGTCTACAACTTAAATGCATTTTTAAGAAAAAGGTGTCTAAAAACCAGGGCACCTGGGTGGCTAAGCCAGTTGAGCATCTGCCTCTGGCTCAGGTAGTGATCCCGGGGTTCTGGAATTGAGCCCTGCAATGGGCTCCTTGCTCAGCGGGGAGCCTGCTTCTCCTTCTCCCTTTGCTCTTCCCCCTGCTTGTGTGTGCTCTCTCAAATCTGTTTTAAAAAGTGTCTAATAAAACCAATTTCAACATCTTCCCCCAACCCACGTGTTATTTCATTTTTATATTATACTGGAAATGGCATTCCTGGGATCCCTGGGTGGCGCAGCGGTTTGGCGCCTGCCTTTGGCCCAGGGCGCGATCCTGGAGACCCGGGATCGAGTCCCACGTCGGGCTCCCGGTGCATGGAGCCTGCTTCTCCCTCTGCCTGTGTCCCTGCCTCTCTCTCTCTCTCTCTCTCTCTCTCTCTCTCTGACTATCACAAATAAATAAATTAAAAAAAAAAAAAGGAAAAGGAAATGGCATTCCTAACACTCAGCCCAGCTAGAAGTTCATTTGTTTAACAAATTTTCATTGATCCAGGCTTGAAAGCTTAGAATCATCATTGATTACTGCCTCTCATCATTACTCCACATAAACCCCTTTACCAGGTCCTGGCCTTGAAAACAGGTGTGTTCAAATATTATCTCTTCCCCGGTGCTTTCATGATCCTCCCGGTCAAAATCAATCTGTTCACCTCAGTGCTTCCAGAACACTTCATTTGTCCGTTGCAGTTTCATTGTACTCAATTGTATATCATTAATGCAAGACAGTAGGCTTGCTGTGAATGCTGAAAAAATGGATTTAGTGATGAGAAAGTGTTGAATGAACCTGCAGGAAGGAGAGATGGACATCTGTGGGTACTGTCAGATGAGGTTTCATATAGGAGGGCCACAGCTGTGGATGTGTGCACAAGGTGTCATCCGTGTTGGGGCAGACAGAACGTAGGCATGGAGATGAACCTCCATGTGTTATTTTCAGAAAGCAATGAGGAGAGTTGTATCCTTTATTTTTTTTTTTAACGATTTTATTTATTTATTTATTTATTTATTTATTTATTTATTTATTTATTTATTTGACAGACACAGAGATAGGGAGAGCATGAGCAGGGAGAAGGGAAGCAGGCTGGAGACCCTGAGCTCATGACCAGAACTCAAGGCAGGCACTTAACCAACTGAGCCACTAAGTTTCCCCGAGTTGTATCCTTTAAAGGACAGCATTATTTTTCCAGCTTTATTTTTTTAAAGATTTTATTTATTTATTCATGAGAGACAGAGAGAGAGAGAGAGAGAGAGAGAGAGAGAGAGAGAGAGAGAGAGGCAGAGACACAGGCAGAGGGAGAAGCAGGCTCCATGCAGGGAGCCTGACGTGGGACTCGATTCCGAGTCTCCAGGTTCACGCCCTGGGCTGAAGGCGGCGCTAAACCACTGAGCCACCTGGGCTGCCTTTTTTTCCAGCGTTATTAAGTTACAAATGACATGTAACACTGGATACATTTAAGGTGTACAGCCCGATGATTTGATACGTATATATGGTGAAATGACTAATACAATAAGACTAGTTAGCATCTCCATCACACGTAATTGCTGAGTGTGTGCGCTCACATGTGTGATAAGAACACTTAAGATCTACTTTCAGTAACTTTCAAGTATACAATACAGTATTGTTCAGGGGTAGAATTTTGGGTGATTTAACTTGTTTTGAATGGCATATTAAATGCCACTCGTGAATAGATCATTAAATGATTTTGCCAATGACCCTTTACATTAACTTTGTACTTTGCAGAGGTTGTGTGTGATTCAGAAATTCTGCCGTCACAGAAATGACCACAGGAAATACCTAATCCAGTTCTCAAATTATATACATCAGACAACTGGGATCTAGAGTTAAGAAATTTCCTGATTTGTTGGCAAAAAAAACTCTTGAAGGCAGGGTGTGTGGTACTAACTCTACTCTCCTGATGAACCTAACATATTCTCTTTCTGGTAACATGTATAGTAAAATTGTGGTGAACAAATGAAAAGGAAATTTTCATCTCTGCAACAAAGTTACACATTCCACGCCCAGGAAGAGTTTGTGCCAGGCTCCATTCAGAATAGTTTATCAGGAGATTAGTTTAGGTTGGAGGTATTTAAGGTTGAAGCTTAGGGGTACCTGGGTGGCTCAGTCCGTTAAGTGTCTGACTTGGTTTCAGCTCAGGTTATGATCTCATGGATTGTGAGTTTGAGCCCCAAGTGGGCTGGGTGAAGGGCCTGTGTGAAGATTCTTTTTTTTTTAATATATTTTTTTAATTTTTTATTTATTTATGATAGTCACAGAGAGAGAGAGGCAGAGACACAGGCAGAGGGAGAAGCAGGCTCCATGCACCGGAAGCCCGACGTGGGATTCGATCCCGGGTCTCCAGGATCGCGCCCAGAGCCAAAGGCAGGCGCCAAACCGCTGCGCCACCCAGGGATCCCCTGTCTGAAGATTCTATCTGCCCCTCCCCTCACTCATACACATTACCTCTTTCTCTAAAATAAATAAATAAATCTTTCAAAATTAATTAATTAATTAAAATAATAAAGTTGAGAGCTATGTGGATTTTGCAACTTAGCAACTTGATCACTATTTTTCTTGGAGTTTGTGGGATAATGAAACTGCATATGACCTTGGTTCAGCACCTAATGCAGGCAGCTTATGTCTGTTGCCGCAGAGTTGGAGCACCCCAACTACCAGCATTTTACAATGGTCTTGACCAGAGAGGCATGGCTGGAGAAGGAGGAGCAAGGAAATTTATCTCAGGATGCATGTGGTTATGGTGGTCCAGGGGGGGATGCTGCTCCCATTTGTTTGCGTTGGGCTTCTTGGGCTGTTCATCCAAGTGCCAAGGCCATCACAGCTGCCAGAAATTCTCTAGCAGCCAATTCACTACAAAGAAGGAAGGAAATGTCAGAAGATTAAAAGACAGATACTTAACTTGGTTTCTGCTTGTTGTTACTGTTATACTTGTATTACTGTCCTTTACTGTAACCAATTCTATTCACTCTCCTAGAAAAGTATAGTGAAAATGTTATGTCAACTAAGGTATACAACACTTAAAATGAAGTTTGAAATAAGTGGATACTTTGCTTTTATATTTTACTACCCTTTTCATTAAAAAAGAAAAATACTTCCTCAATTGAATACTTCCAGTTAGAATTCTTCATTGAGAAGAGGAATTCGGTAATGCTGTTTGGAAGCTTTTATGCCTTTCATTGCTCTATGAGGAAATCAAGGCAAGATATGGAGCTATTTCATTTCATCTAATGTAGTGTCATCCAGAGCCTTATTCAAAATGGTATTTATTTTGGAAGACTATCATTAAAGTACGTACAGTTGAACCCAAACAAAATGTAATAAATAAGATCCAAGAATTCAATTGCAACATATGAATTACTTTTTCTTTTGGTGGTGGGGAGGTTACAGGAGCCAGCTTGCCATCTGGGAGCTCTGAGGGTCTAGCTGTGCTGTCCAAACCCCTCCTGGGCTGGCTGTGGTTTGGCACCAGTTGGTAGGGTTGTCCACCTAACTGAAATATTGATAGTGATTCTTCTGGCTTCTGCAGTCGGCTGGGACTTCCAGGACAGTGGCAGTAATTCCAGGAATCTACCACTTAGTTGGCAGCTCTTCTGTTGGCCTGACTTAGGGAATTTGGATGGAGAGAGAACTGGATATAAAGGAGCCAACATAGAGGTTGACCATATCCCTAGTCTGCCTCACTTTCTCCTCCACTCACCAAGCCAGAGGGGTGAGAACTTTAGCAAGCCCTTTGGAATCTCTATGGAGGACAGGAGTCAATCTCTGATGGATTATATCTTTATTATGCATACTTTTATAATAGAAATAGAAATCTCCAACATTGTGAGAGCAACTTACTTAATTACAGTAGATCCAAATAGCAGACTATATTGCAACCAATAAAAGTGGTATTTCCAGAGAATGTAATGGCATAAAGTAATTAAATGTTAAAATAAGTGGAAAAAATAAGATATAAAATTGTGTATAAGAATGGTTTTAGTATTACAAAATGTGTGTGTGTGTGTGTGTGTGTGTGTGTGTGTACACATAAAAGACCAAAAGAAATTACATCATACTGTTAAGAGTGATATATGAAGGGTGCAGTTTGGATGATGGATGATTTTAAAAATATATTTCTGCATTTCTTAAGTGTTCTAAATTTCATTTGTGTTATGTTTATAGTAATTTTTTTAATGCAACCATCTTCCCTTGTTAAATAAATAAAACAGTAATAGCATTTAACATACTGGCCCACTTCCTATAAGAGGTCAACCTTTTAAGTTATTCCTTGCTGTTTGTTATAGTTATGGTAAAATTTCGGCAGTGTTGAGCTAAGTTTGTACTGGAACAGGCCATTTTCTGATATGTAGGGGGAGGAGAAGCTCGCAGAGTCTCTAAGAAAAAAAGAAAGCTACAAATATGAGGAAAATAGAAGTAATGTTATTTCATCAATTAGGAATAATATTCTCAATGCTTAGGCCTATGGCTTTTTTTTCTTTTCTTTTTTTGAGAAAAAATTTGAGATCAGATTATAAAAAGAAAACTAAATCCAGGAACACCTGGCTGGCATGCAACACTTGATCTCTGGGTTATGAGTTCTAACCCCATGTTGGGTGCAGAGATTACTTAAAAATAAAATCTAAAAAAATAAAAATAAAAATAAACTCAAACTGAATCCAAAATAAAACTGTAAGATTAATATTAATAATAAACATCTTATTGGGACACCAGGATGGCTAAGTGGTTGAGCATCTGCCTTCAGCTCAGGTCCTGATCCCAGGGTCCTCGGATGGAGTACCACACTGGGCTCCCCAAGGGGACCCTGCTTCTCCCTCTGCCTATGTTTCTGCCTCTCTCCATGCTCCCTCATGAATAAATAAATAAAGTCTTTAAAATATATATGAATGTGAGTTATGGGGTGCCTAGTTGGCTCAGTTGGTGAAGTGTCTGCCTTCAGCTCAGGTTATGGTCTCCGGGTCCTGGGATCCAGCCCCACATTGGGCTCCCTGCTCGCCAGGGAGTCTGCTTCTCCCTCTGCCGCTCCCCCTACTCATGCTCTCTCTTTCTCTCAAACAAATAAATAAAATTTTTAAAAATATGAGTTATGGGGTGGCCAGGGTGGCTCAGCGGTTTAGCGCTGACTTCGCCCCAGAGCATGATCCTGGAGACCCAGGATCAAGTCCCACGTCGGGTTCCCTGCATGGAGCCTGCTTCTCCCTCTGCCTGTATCTCTCCTCTCTGTATATTCTCATGAATAAATAAATAAAATCTTTAAAAAAAAATATGAGTTATGAGTTCCTTTTAATATGTTTGATACAATGAAGGGGTGGAGCTTCTAAAAACAATAATGCCCAGCACTTAAGAGAGCTTTTCAAATGCTCTGGGAAGAGGGAGGTCTATTCTTTGTTGATCAACAATGTCCATACAAATGTGTGTGACCTTCAGAAGTCAAGGCTGACCGAAAAGGCTAAACGTATTAGATTTTAACCTGAGCCTTTTTTTCCTGGTTAAGAGAAAAGTCCGCGATGTCAAGAAGCAGGAAGCAAGAGGACTTCAACCTTATGGAGGCTGTTGAGTACCCTCCAAAGGGAGACAGAAAGCCCTGCAAGGTGTTTGTGAATTTGCCCCAATCCCTTTTGGCTGTGGCATGAGTTAAGTTGGACTATCATTAAGGTGGTTGGGATTTTCCTCCATTATTTATTTTTCCATGAATATTTCAGAAAAATGGATTGATGCAACTAATATTGATTGTACCTACCGTGTGCTAAATACTGCATATGATGTCTTCCCTCATAGCATTCGCAGTCTGAGAAGCTACAAAGTAGCAGTAAAGGGCTAATCCTATAATTACAGATTGTGATGAGGGTTCCGATGGTAATAAATCTGGTACAGAAATAGAAAATAGGCAGAGTGTTAGAGAAAACCTCTCTGAGGAAGAGATAAGCCTGAAAGATGAGAAGCAGTCAGCCATGTAAAAAATAGGATGAAAAGTGGCCTGGACAGAGGGGCTATGCTGTGAGGACTTCTGTTCTAGAACCCAGAGGAAGACTGTGTTGGCAAGAACGGCAGGGTCATTGAGACACTGGCAAGAATGTGAATTTTATTCTAAGTGCAGTAGGATCCCTGTGAAAGCTAATAATTTGTAAAAAGATCTCAGTGGCTCCTAGAAGGAGAACAAATTGAAGAAACATGAATGCCAAAATAGGGAGACAAATAAGGCAACTATACAGGAATCCAGGTAAGAAATGATGGTGGCTTGGACTTGATAGTAAAGATAAAGGAAAAAAATGGGCAAATTAATCTACAAGGGGCAGTAGTGTCTCAAGGTGGATGGGAGTAAAGAAAGCACCAACTTGGCTTCACTGCCTAAAGGAGTCACTCTAGCATTTGTGCTTTTAATATTCCTGAGATTGGGGGGCATTCTGGCATAAGCACCTGTTGCTCTTAATGAGAAGGCACCTAAAGAGACATCTCACCATACCTTTCTGCTTGAATGGTGGTATTTTTACTTCTAAAACACAGCATATTCCATATTGATGCTATACCAAAGGAAGACCCAGAGAAATAATTGATGCGTATATTTAAAATACACGCAAAAGAATATAACCCGAGATCAGCATCATGCCGTCTTCGGGCTGCTTTATCCAACAGTCAGAGATGGGAGGCTTCCCATGGTCTTTGCTGCCCTTGAGAACCAAATGGAACCAAATGGAAGAGACAAAACCCTTCCTATGCTGGTAGTACCGAGTGTTGGGGTTGGTTATCTCTATGCAGGTTCAGTCCATCCACCCAGGGGGGAGAACTGAAATGGGAAAGAGGAACAAGGGGTCCCGGTGAGATTCCCATTCCTATGCAGGCTGTTTCCACTTCCCCCTCCCTGCTCTCAGTTCCTGAAATGAGCTGTTTCTGCCTTGTGCCTAAGCAGAAACAGCCTGGGAGCAGTCAGGAGGTACACCATAAAGGCATCCCTCAGACACATCTGTGCACTTCACACCCCTTCTCCCAAACCTGGGGAGCCCCATTTCAATACCCCAACTTGACCCCCAGAGAGTTATATAGAAGTCTGCACATCCACTGAACTTGCTCTGTCACCTGTACAGAGACCTCAGAATTCTACATCTGAGTTCTTTTCAGTTTTGGGTGCCTAGAGTGTCAAGTTCTGGTTACTTGCAGTCATAATAATTTGCTGTCTATGTGTCACCTTATCTAGACCTGCCTTGGTCACTTTGTCAAGTCTCTTAAAATCTTGAAAAGGGAAGGGAAGTTGGGCTTCATCAGTTGCTTAGACTCAGAGGAGCTCCTTTGAATTTCCCTTATGTATTTTTAGTGTCCGCTAACATCCAAATGTTATACTAAAAGGAAGCTATACATGGAATCATTGTTACATAAAATCCCAGGCCTGAATTTTAAAGGTAAGAGACTGTTGATAATTCACAATACTCATGCCCTTTGTTGGTGCTTTCATCTTAAATATGACATGGTTCTCTTAGGGAGTTGTTGAGAAATGAACTTTCAATGAGGAACTCTGCTTTTCTTTTATTAATTTTGCCTTTTTCTGTTTTCACTTTCATACTCAAATGTTAAGTAGGTCATAATAGTGATATTTTAAAACGTGATAAAATAGAACTCAGGGACTAATCTGAAGCCAGAAATAAGTAGCATTTTAAAATTTCATTGTTGTATTTGTATAAAACTTAGCTAAATACAAAAAGTTTATACCCTAAGAAGGCCATTGACTAAAAAGGGAAAGTCCCCCCTCCCACTTTCCCTCTACTCCCATTTGCATAAATGGGAATATACTTTACATAGTGTTTTAATGACTTGCTTCCTTTCCTTTTTTTTTTTTTTGACTTGCTTCCTTTCCATTTAAGACTATGCCTTGGAGATCTGTCCACATCGGAGCAACAGGGACTGGTCTCATCATCACAAATCTCATGCATACAAAACTGTCATTTTCTTAATTCATTTTACATTTCACTTAGCTCTTAGCCCAGTTCTTAGGTGAATCCCAGAGAACCTGCTTGCATACCTTCTAGAATCACATCCTCTATTAGGTAAATACTCAGTGAAAGTAGATTTTCCCTCTTCCTAAGTATAAGTAGGATGGGGGCAGGTGGCTTCTGTGTTATGGCTTGTGGGTGAAGACCTTTGAAGATTGTGGGCATGCTCACCTCCCAGGATCTACCCAGACGACTTCCATCACACTGTGGTCTCTTGTACTCAGGCCTCATGCTCTGGAAACTTCTTAGTTAGATTCCAGTTTCTTTCTTTCAGGTCTGCCCTTCTCCCTCAGCCACCTCTGCCTCCCCCAGAGGATCCGAGGGGCTTTGGGCTGTGCTGGCCCTTCTACCTGGAACCTTAGTCAGTCCAAGCTACTCAGCGTCCTGGTCCTGCCCTGGTTCTTGGAGATGCAGCTTTCTGCCTCCTGGGACACATCTGATAATCCAAGCCTAGATCATTCTGGTCATCAGAATGACCTTCCAACCCACACCAGTGGCCCATTCTGTTGCTCTCTTACTCTGAGGAGATTTCCCAGCTACACCGAGAGTGTTGGTTTCTTTTTTTTTTTTTTTAAGATTTTCTTTAAAAAAATGATTTCTACACCCAATACGGCACTTGAATTTACAATCCCAAGATCATGAGCTGCATGCTCCATCGACTAAGCTGCCAGGCGCTCCTAAGCCAAGAGTGTTTTTCCTCATCTCCTTCTAAAAGGCATGTGTTCATTCCAAACTATTATTTAAGGATAAACTTTATACTTAAATCCTGTGGATACTGGGTTTTGGCTACACAAAAACCTTCTTATATATATATTTTTAAGATTTTATTTATTTATCTGAGACAGAGAAAGCATGAGCCGGGGGAGTGGCAAGGGAGAGGAAGAAGCAGGGAGCAGGGAGCTGAGCAGGGAGCCCGATGTGGGGCACAATCCCAGGACCCTGAGATCAGGATCTGAGCCAAAAGCAGATGCTTTAACCAACTGAGCCACCCAGGTGCCCATATTTTTTTATTTTTTAAAAGTTCAGCTCTTGCAAGCAAATGCCCTGGCTTTCAACACTATTACCTTCACTGTGGGTTTTGAGGAAGCATTTTGGGAGGAAAAGCCAAAGGTTTTAACTTTATATGTGTTTCTTTCTGGCCTTTCTCTGTGACAATAGGTGTCAGCATTGTCACTGCCCAGATACACATCAAGTAGGTATAGTAGTAGTACCGACTGCAAATGGTTGTTGTGAGGATTAATGTAAGTTGAACAACATATTAATGTATTTTATAATAATACATAATGGATATAAATTAAATGTAAGTATGCATTTGTATTAAGTACTTAAAGCATTTTCTATTAATACTTTAAGTTTTAGTAAGTATTCAATAGATATTATAATTATTATTCTTTATTTACAATTATTATTAATTATTATTCTTTATTATAATTATTTATTCTTTATTAACACATTTTTACTGAGCATCTGCTATGTGCCAGGGCCTGTCTTAAATACTGGAATAGAGACTAACACAGATTAACACAGCTGTCCTCATGGAGCTTGCAGGGTAATACAGAGTAGGTTAAACGTGGAAATAGCCCAGGAGAAGCTTGAAGCAGAGGAGTAAGAAAGGCAGCGTTGCAGACGGCTTGTGATTTTAGATGAGATGCCTGGGGGGAAAACCTTCATTTCAGAAGCAACCTGGGGTGAAAGGGAACAAGCCAGGCAGGTAACTGAAGGAAGAGTATTCCAAGCAGAATGCCTGCAGGTGGTAAGGCTCTAGTGCAGAAAGCTTAAAAGGAATTATTGAGAATGAAAAGCCAGGGGGTTATGTTGTAAAATATTATCCTACTGTATGAGTATCTATAGAAGGACAGCACTTTAATTACTTCATGTTTCTATGATACAGCAGAGATTGGCAAACTATTTCCTGAGGGCCAACTCTGGTCACCACCCATTTCTGTAAAGTTTTACGGCAACACAGCCATATACATCGTATATGTGCCATCTCTAGCTGCTTCATGCCACGACAGCAGAGTTGAATAGGTGTGATGCAGACCATATGAGCTGCAAAGCCTAAAATAAAATGATTACTACTGAAAAAAGTTTGCCAACTCTTGTTTTTTTAAAAAATTTTATTTATTTGAGAGAGATAGCAAGAGGGAGGATGCAGGGAAGGGGCAGAAGGATAGGCAGAGAGACAAGCAGACTTCTGCTGAGTGTGGAGCTGGTCATGGGACTTGATGTTGGCTTGATCCCCTTGATTCCAGGATCCTGAGATTGTGACTTGAGCCAAAGTCAGATGATTAACAGACTGAGCTACCTAGGCTCCCTAAGTTTGTTAACTTTTGATATGCAGATACTGTCACTTTATTTTATTTGTTTGTTTGTTTGTTTATAAGTTACATGTCCAATGTGGGGCTGGAAGTCACAACCCTGAGATTAAGAGTCTTAGGCTCTATCCAGCACACTGTCACTTGTTTAAAATGTCCCCTAAAACTCAACAAATTATATAAATACTCTTTTGGTTTCAGGATTTACAAACTTGTTTTAAATTAGTTTTAGCAAAGTTAGGGAAACTATTGGTTTATTGAAATGGAAGATCCAGGCACAGCTGGAACTGGAAACTGAATGATTGCTTCAGACATCAATGTTTCCATCTCTTGATCAGCCTTGAGTGTGTTGGTTTCATTCGACCATGTGCCAGAGAAGACGGCCCCTGACAGACCCTAGTTTAACAACTACCCTGCCGAGATAGCTTCTTTGCCAATGATGTTAACTCCTAGTATAGGTCAAAGGCCTGAGAATCTGGAGCACTGATTTCCAAGGGCAGGAGAACATGGTTGTTCCAGCTCAAGCAGAGAGCAAGTCCCCTCTTCCTCTGCCTTTTTGTTCTATTCAGGACTTCAAAGGATTGGATCATGGCCACCCACATTGGTGAGGAGGGTTTTCTTTACTCAGTCATTGGCTGTGGGCTGCTCTGGGAAGATATATAACCTTTGGGTGAGGCGACTCTTCCACGGAGGAGCATTCGCAGAGAAGGCTGACAGTTGAGGGCAGGCAACCAGCAACACCCCCAACAGCTGGAGGAAAAAAAATCCATCAAGACCAGAACACAGCATAGTGTATGCATTATACTAAAGTATATTCATTAATTTGTGAATTGCCTGATCATAGTCTTTCTGTTTCTTTATTGATCTGTAGTGGTTCTTTATTCTGGGTATTAATCCTTAATATGCTATACATGTTGCAAATATTTTATCTCAGTCTCCTCCTGGTCTTCAATGTTGTTAAGGGGTCATTTATTTTAAAGACCTATTATGTTTTTAAATAGTTAAATTTGCCCATTTCCCTTCTCTAAGATTATAAAAACATTTTATATATTTTTGAATATTTCCATGCTTTTTAAGAAATGTCCATGGCTCTTAAATTCCTCTGGAGTTTTTTTGTTCATGGCAAGAGGTAATGTCCTGTAATTGAAGATTCTATTTATTTATTTATTTATTTGAGAAACAGTATGCAAGTGGGAAGGGACAGAGGGGGAGAGGGGAAAGAATCTGAAGCAGACTCCATGCTGAGTGCAGAGCCCACATGGGGGCTCAATCCCATGACTTCAAGATCATAGGAGCTGAAACCAAGATTCTGATACTCAATGAGTCTGATACTCAACTGCCTGAGCCACCCAGGTGCCCCAATACCATGTACTTAATAGACTATTTCTACCAGCTGATGTAAAAAGACATGCATACTAGAATTTAAATTTTCACTTAAATGGGTATATGTCTTGACTCTGCAATTCCAGTTATCTTTTATTTATTTTTCTCTTAATATTTTATTTATAAAATCCTGTATTTTTCTATTTTGGTATCTGGTTGATAAAACTTCCAATTTGATGGACATTTTTCAAAATTTTGGGGTTTACTTAAGCAGATTTTTTTAAAGTAGCCTCCACACCAAATGTGGGGCTTGAACTCACAACCCTGAGATCAAGAATCACATATTTCACAAACTGGGCCAGCCAGGCAACCCAACCATTTTCTTTTTCTTATGAACATGTCTTGTTGATTGCACTAAATTTACAGACTACCTGAAATTTTATAACTTTACAACATTGAGACATCTCATCTAAGAACATATATTTCTATTTTTTTAAGTTTTCTTTTTATTGCCTTCAGTAAAACTTTATAATTTCCTTCACGTAGGGCTTATACATTTCTTGCTGAGTTTACTTAAAAAAATTTTTTTTGTTTAAGATTTAACTTTAGTAGTTAGGTTTACTTCTAAATATTTTTTTCCTTCCCCTTTGTCAATGGAATTTTTCTTTCTTCCAAGGACATTACACATGTAACAATCTGCTGGTTTGGTTACTACCATTTTATCGTTTCTATGTTTTTCTATGTTCATAAGTGAGATTGGTTTATAGTGACAATTCTTTTTCTTTTTTTTCAGGATCATCTGTTTTACTCAAAAGAAAATAAGGTTTGTGTTCTTAAAAGTTGTATTTATCCACAACCATAAACAAGTGTCATCGACTAGATCCCACTTTTCTTTGAAAGTCAATTTGCGTCATTCATGAGCTCAGGGAGCAAGTTACATTTGAGGTCAATGAATGATTGAAGATTGTGTCTGTGTCTTGAAAGCTTCATGGTGTAAGTAAGGTGCTCAGATTTCTAACCAGAGCATATTACTCTGGCAGGAAGAAATGGTGTTTAAATTAGTGCCTCCCAGACCAGGTGCAAATCATTAAGTCCTTGGCAGCCTTGCAGGGTCAACTTAAAAAAAAAAAAAAAGTAGTGTTTTTTGTTTGTTAATATGTTTGCTTTTTTATATTCCATCACTAAAAACCAAATAGTTTTCACCAATTAGTTCAAATTCCTGTGATCTGTGTTCTGTTTACAAACCCTCAATTGCTCTAAGTTGAATTTTCTGTTGCCTTGAACTACCAAAGTATATGTCCTTAAAATGCCGTGGGTGAAGACTTCCCCTTCTGCAAGTGACATATTAGGTAACTACTGGGTAGCTTTCTCACGGAGCAAACTAGAGCTGGGTGGAGTGGTGGGGGTGGTGGGAGGAGTTCTACTACCAGCATCTGTTTGAGGGCATCAGAGAGCTAAAAGTTGTGAAGTATTTCTAATTTCAGATTAAGGACAAGATGGAAATCCATAGAAGTGGGTGCTCTTCCCTGAGAGACCTTTACAAATTCCCAAACAGGTGACTGAAAGACTGAGTAGTTCTTTTTGTGCTTTCATGGTTAGAGGCCACAATTTAGAGTAGCATGATAGTCACCCTTGTACATCCTCTTATTTTCTAATTGACACACAAGATGACTCTACCCAGGAAGTAAAGGGGAACTGGAAGCAAAAAGGCCCTGTATACATTTTAGCCCATCTACTAGTCATTTAAGTGGCTACAGGTGCTTCTGATATTAGAACTATCAAATATAGACTTAAAAACAATGCTTATTGGGGTGGCTCAGTTGGTTAAGTGCTCAACTCTTGATTTTGGCTCAGGGCATGAGTGCAGGGTCTCTCTCTCTCAAATAGATTAATAAAATATATTTTAAAAAGGATGCTTACTATATTTAAAGTGTATAATGACAATTCACATTAATAAATGCTGCATGGTTTAGGTAACAGCTTGTGTTTTTTCATAAATTTACATGTTTTTCTATCATATTTAAATAAGATATGATTCACTTGATTATTAAAGATATAGCAGAAACCACTCATAAAACTCTCTTGGCACAGAATCTATTTCAGGGTTTTTTTGGGGGGGAGTAGTTATTTACCTGTTAAGTTTTCTATCTCCTTGACTCAATTGTTTTTAAGACTTTATTTATTTATTTGAGAGAGAGAGCAATAGTGAGAGAGAGAGAGAGAGAGAGCATGAGTGGGGAGGAGAGGGAGAAGCAGTCTCCTCACTAAGCAGGGAGCCTGACTCAATCCCAGAACCCTGGGATCATAACCTGAGCCGAAGGCAGATACTTAACCCGCTGAGCCACCCAGGCATCCTCAATTTTCATAATATACGTGTTTCTAGAAAATTAACCACTTAGGTTTTATATTTTATTAATTTAAATTTCTACATGACATTCTCCTGAAATTAATAATTTTTATACCTGCACTTATGTATATTTTCAAGATGTATTTCCTTGATCCTATTTTTTTAAAAAGATTTATTCATTCATAATACATATATATATATATATATAAAGAGAGAGGCAGAGACACAGGAGGAGGGAGAGAAGCAGGCTCCATGCCGGGAGCCCGACGCGGGACTCGTCCCCGGGACTCCAGGATCGCACCCTGGGCCAAAGGCAGGCGCCAAACTGCTAAGCCACCCAAGGATTCCCCCTCCTTGATCCTATTTTGACAAAATTCTAGCTCTCTGTTCTTCCTTCCAAAAAATTTTTACCGGTTTTATGGATTATATATATATTTTTTTAAATACAATTTCAGCTTTTAAATTTCTTAATTCCTTTCTGTGGATTATTTTATTCTTTTTCTGTATTCTTGAATGATTAGATGTTTTATTTATTTATAATCTTACTTATTTTCTAATATATGCCTTCAAATAGTCTATTCACTTTTCTCTGGTTATCATTCTGCCCATATCTCATAAGTTTTTTTTTTCTTTTTAAGATTCTATTTATTTATTCATGAGAGACACAGAGAGGGAGGCAGAGACATAAGCAGAAGGAAAAGCTCCCCTGTAGGGAGCCCGATGTAAGACTTGATCTCAGGACCCCGGGATCATGCCCTGAGCCAAAGGCAGATGCTCAACCACTGACCCACCCAGGCATTCCCATATCTCATAGTTTTAATGTTTTCTCATTTTTTGCTCTTTTATTTTTTTTGCAATTTTTTAAAAAAGTAAGCTCCACACCCAACATGAGGCTTGAACTCATGACCCTGAGATCAAGAGTCGCGTGCTCTCCTGATTGAGCCAGCCAGGTGCCCCTTTTTTGCTTTTTTCCAGATAGTTTGTAATTTTATCTTAAATGTCCTTTTGAACCTAACAGTTACTTGGAAATGAAGGACAAAATATAACAAAAAATATTTTTAGTCAATAGCTCAGCTGAAATGAAAAAGAAATCTCCGGAGGCCAGAAATAAAGAATGAAATGATTTAAACTAGAATGATGTCATATTTGCCATGTTTCCCACAGCTGACAGGAAAAGGCCCTAAAGACAGTCTGCTAAGGTTTTTAAAGCCTGGGCATCGTGACCTTGGGTCTGCACAGGTTTGAAAGCTGGAACTGAGTCATGTGGGTAGAGCCTGACCTCAAAAGTCTGCCCTGCCCATGAAAATGATAATAGAAAGAAGCCTGCCCACTCTTCTGAGGAAGGGGACAAAGAAGTTTGCCATTCATCTAGGTGAGGGTTGGGGCAGTCTACTTTCCGCAGATCTACTACGCCCCATAGGCACTTCTGCCAGACTTAGTTTCCTCTTGTGCTATAACAAATTACAGTCTTTTTTTATTTTTTATTTTATTCATGAGAGACACACAGAGAGAGGCAGAGACATAGGCAGAAGGAGAAGCAGGCTTCCCTGTGGGGAGCCCGATGCAGGACTTGATCCCAAGACGCGGGATCATGCCCTGAACCAAAGGCAGATGCTCAACCACTGAGCCACCCAGGCGCCCTACAAATTACAGTAAATTTGATAAAACGCTGCAGAATGCCAGGGGCCTGCTTCTCTCTGATATCAAATCAAGTGAGAGGTCCCTCCAAGAGAACCTGGCATGGGAATTTGGGAAAGGCAACAAATTAGTGGCTTAAAACAACAGAATTTATTCTCTTACAGTTCTGGAGGTCAGAAGTCTGAGATGGCTTCCATTGGGCTAAACTCAGGGTGTTAACACAGCTGTGTGTTTGGAACTTTATATTTTGGCATTCTTTGAGGCTTGTGCCCCCAGGATGTTCTTCTAGAGAGGATTCCAGCTTGGGCCTCCTTTTGCCATACAAATAGTGTGAATCAGGCACCCTGTGGCTGGTGAGTACATGCTGTGAGTGTGCTGGGTGAGTGTGCCTTGTGGGTACAAATGCTCAGGAGACTTTTCCACCCTCTCTTTTAAAAATTATTTCTTTATTTATTCATTTGATTTTATTGAAGTATAGTTGACACACAATTTTTTGTTAGTTTCAGTTATACAACACACTGATGCGATCAGCCCTCTCTTGTTACTCTACCCAAGAGCCACGGCCAAAACTGGCAAGTATTCTTTTCTAGGTATATCTTTTCCAGTTCACCCCCTTATGATGATGTCATCTTTAGGGGAAGGTTCTGGCTTTCATGCACAACACCTGGTTTGACCCTTTATTCTGTTTGGCTTTCAGATCCTGGGCCATTGGAGACCTGCAGATGCTCTCAGGTTAAATGCTCCTTTGAGTGAATGTGAAATCATGCTCTCTAGCATTTTGTGACCTCTCATTGTTTCCTATCACTTTCTCAACTGCAGAGAAACATCCTTTTGAAATATATCATTTCATGGGGTGCCTGGATGGCTGGGTTGGTTCAGTGTCGGCTTTTTTTTTTTTTAAAGATTATTTATTTATTTATTCATGAGACACACAGAGAGAGGCAGAGACATAGGGAGAGGGAGAAGCAGGCTCCTTGCAGGGACCCTGATGTGGGCTCTATCCCAGGACCCCAGCATCATGCCCTGAGTCGAAGGCAGATGGTTAACCAGTTAACCGCTGAGCCACCCAGGCGTCCCAAGTGTTGGCTTTTGATTTTGGCTCAGGTCATGATCTCAGGATTGTGAGACACAGTTGGAGTCTCATGTGAAGCCACTCCCTGGGCGTGGAGCCTGCTTAAGATTTTGTCTCTCCCTCTGCCCCTCCCCCCTCAGAAACAGTTTGAAGTATAATATTTCCTATTTCTATCAATCAGTTAAAAATGGTTCTGTAAAAATAAATAAATAATTTAGAAAATTTAAAAAAAAATGGTTCTGTACCTGGATGGTTACATCAAATTTACTAAACCATTGGAAACAAAAGTCAGGAGACAATGCTTTAAAAGATAGTAATTGAGAATTTTTTAGAAGCTTATAAAGGCTCTAATTTAAGAGGATGCCTCGTCTAGAGCAGAATGAATTAAAATATCAACAATCACCGTTTTTATAAACTGTATAATGTCAAAGACAAGGAAAAATATTAAAGATAGATAAATAAGTCACCTAAAAAGATTGGCAGTTAGGGGTGCCGGACGGGCTCAGTTGGTAGAGCATGCAACTCTAATCTTAGAGTCATGAGTTTGAACCCCACATTAGGTATAGAGACTACTTTAAAAAATGATAAAAAGAATGACAGTTAAACCGATAGCCCATCTTTCATTTGCAACATTAGATGCCTTATGATCATGGATTATGGAGGGAGAGTAACTGTCAACCTAGGAATCTCTGTTCTGAATTTACACTATATCTCTTCCATCAGATTGGCACAGATTGTTAAAAATCTAACTATACAAAATATTGGTTGATATGTGAAGAAGTCAGATCTCAGCTACTGCCGGTGGAGTGTAAATTGGTGCAAGTTAGCAAAATTTGGCAATAACTATTGAAACTAAAGATGTATATTCCCCATGACTCGGCAATCTCACTTCTCTGGGAAATGCTTTCACATATATTTACAAAAGTGTATATAAAGGTGCACTCCACAGAATGATTACAATGGCAAAAAATTAGAAGCAACCTAAATATTTGTCAGTAGGGATCCCTGGGTGGCTCAGCGGTTTGGCGCCTGCCTTTAATCTAGCCCAGGGCGTGATCCTGCAGTCCCGGGATCGAGTCCTACCTCGGGCTTTCTGCATGGAGCCTGCTTCTCCCTACTCCTGTGTTTCTGCCTCTCTCTCTCACTATGTCTATCACAAATAAATAAATAAATCCTTTTAAACAAACAAATAAATATTCATCAGTAAAAGAATGGATCACTGGATTAAAGACTTCACAGCAGCTAAAGTGAATGAACTTGGTGTTATGTATTTAAATGGATATAGTATATGTCAAATATACCTCAGTAAAGCTCGAAAAAAATAAATGGATATAGTTTGGCTACTTTATTTGGAATTCAAAAAATATCACAGGAAGAGGCACATTTATATACATTAAGAACAGCAGACACAGGAGAAAAAAAAAAAAAAAACCAGAAAAAAAGCTCCCTGTCCTCCCCCATCCGACGAAAAGCAGGACATCATATTTCCATTTGTAAAAGTGCCTGTCTTTCCAATACCAGAAAAGGAAAATTGCTGTTGTTGAGGGTGGTGGTGGTTTATTTTATTTACATTTTTTTCAGTTTTATTGGGATATAATTGACTATTACATTATGTTAGTTTAAGGTATTCAACATAATGATTTGATACACACATATATATGTATATACATATGTTCATTTTGCAAACTCTCTCTATATATTGCAATATGATTACCACAAGTTTAGCTAATGTCTATCACATCCTATAGTTGCAAAATTTCTTGTGATGAGAACTTTTAAAAATTCACTCATAGCAACCTTCAAATACACAACAGCGTATTGTCAAGTATAGTCACCATGCTGTACAGAGAACAACTCTTATTCACTGGGACTCATTCCCAGACGTGACTCTAGACTCAGCCAGAGAGAAAGGATTCTGCATGACAAATCTTACTCAACAGCCCTCATCTTCCAGTATTTTCCCCATATGTTTACCTTCCCACAGTTTGCCACCTCTAAGAGCCCAAATCCCTATTTCTTTGTCTTGTCACTTCTCTACAAATGTATTTTTCTTTGTTAAGATGCTATAGGAGAGTTCTAACCCAATTTGAGTTACTCATCATTGAGGTTCTATCATATATGTTTTTTTTTTTTTTATTCATGAGAGACAGAGAGAGAGAGAGAGAGAGGCAGAGACACAGGCAGAGGGAGAAGCAGGCTCCATGCAGGAAGCCCCATGCGGGACTCGATCCTGGGACTCGATCCTGGGACTCGATCCTGGGACTCTAGAATCACGCCCTGGGCCACCCAAGGCAGGCACTAAACCGCTGAGTCATCCAGGGATCCCCTCTACCATATATGTTAATAAACTCTGTCTTTCTCTTGTTAATCTGTCTTTTGTCAGTTTAACTTTCAGGGCCCCAGCCACAGACCTAGGAGGAGAGAGGAAAAGCTTTTTTTTTCCCTCCCCAACAATGTATATGTTAAAAATACATAAAGCAACCTCATATATTATTTATGGAGACATATAATGTAACAAATGTATAAAAAACAGGGTGGCAGGGTGCCTAGGTGGCTCAGTCAGGGTTAAGCATCTGCCTTCAGCTCAGATCATGATCTCAGGGTCCTGGGATTGAGCCTTGAGCCAGAAGGGCTCCTCGCTCAGTGGGGAGTGTGTGTCTTCCTCTCCCTCTGCCCAACAACCTCCTCCACCCCCCTGCCCAGCCCTGCACCTGCACCTGCACCATGCTCTTGTGCACATGCTCGCGCTCACTCTCTCTCTCTCTCTCTGTCAGATAAATAGGTAAAATCTTTAAAAAAAAAAAAAGAAAAACAACAGGGTGGGAAATTCATATTTTAGTAAGAATTGTTATTACCTTCAGGGAGGGAGAGAGGTACATGGGATAAGAAAGTGTTGCTATACCTGTTTCATTTTATTTCTCAAAAACAAAAAGATCTAAACAAATATTAAAAGCAAGTCAGCCTTTAAGCAATCTTGTTGGCAGGTACATTCTATTGAATTGTACTTTTTATGTTGGAAATAATACATACACAGGAGGAAAAACAAGACTATTAAACACATTTTTCCATATGTTTGGTATGGATTTTTTTCTTTCTTTTTTCCCCTTCATTTTATTTTTAAGTAATCTCTACACCCAATGTGGGGTTTGAACTCACAACCATGAAGAGTTGCATGCTTCACTGACTGAGCCAGCTAGGTGCCCCTGGTACAGATTTTCTTAAAATATATCTCTTCAATTAACGTTTATTGATTATGTAAGTTTAATGTCTACATTTTTACTTACTTTTAATCTATTTACCTCTAATGTGTTTTTGTCAAATTTTCTTTCATATTAAAGCAGTTCTTACCTGATCTGAAGTTACAACATTAGGTGTATGAAGGTCATTGACTTTTGCATATTCCGGGTAAGATTACATTTATCGGTATGAAATATCCTTCTTTATTTTCCAAATACTTTTTACTTTTTCTCGTTTTTTCTATTTTAAATTACTTTTTGGTTTGCACGCTGATTTTTGTCCCTTTCTTTTCTTTTTTATTTTATTTATTTTTTACCTGAGTAAAGGTGATGTCCCGTTATTTTAAACATGCCGTTTTGGTTTTTTAACTCTTGCTTATAACTTTTGTTTTGTAATGCTAAATTTGCTCTCTGTTTGCCATTCAAAGGTACTTTTATTTCATTTATTAGTTATATACTGCTACATAAGGAACCATTCCCAAACTCATAACAACTATCTTTTAATTTGTTTCTTATTTCATTGGGTCAGCACATTGGGCTGGGTTCTGCTGGAGGTCCTTCTGCTGATCCTGCCTGGGATCTCTGATGCAGGTGCAACTGTTCAGTGGCTTTACTGAGACCTCAGTCACATGTGTGAGTGTTGCCATTGACTCTCAGCTGGACCTCTCTCTGCACATGGTCTCCTGGATTCAGGGAGGCTTTCACGGGTCTCTTCAGTCATTGCCCTTTACCAACAGGGTGATTTTGGAAGCTGCAAAGCATCATGAGTCCTGAGCTCAGAAGACTCATGACATCACTTCCTCATTGTTGTTCTGGCCAAAGCAAGTCCCAAGGCCAGCCTGGATCTGGAGGATGGAGGAGGAAAATCCACCTTTGATGAGGGGAAATGGCAAAGTATCATTGTGATGGGTCAGGTATACAGGATGTGGGGGACTGTTTCACCATCCCTGCAGGGGATCTACCATAACATTGGACTGATAAGTATGTGCTTTCTTTGGGTTTTTTGGCTGTAGTGGTTTGGAAATTATTTCTACTGTTAAAATGTCATAATTAAAATGGTAACCTATACATTTGATCCATTTGCTCTATCTACATCCTCTTTTCTTTTTTTAATTTATTTTTATTTTTTATTTTTTTTAAGTATGCTTTGACCCCAATTCCTGGCATAGGGGACCTAAATTCTTGTAATTTCCTAAATGATAACAACACTAGGAATACCTTTGTTCTAATATTTGGTCTTTGACCCTGGTTCCTGACATAGCATTCCTAAATCCTTTGGAATTTCTGGGGTGATAGCAGTGTCTTTTGTTCTAATGAGGTGACTCTTGGTGGACTCCTGGATAGTGGCTGGTCACGAGAGACCAAACCATGATCACAAGCTGAGAGTTTTCAGCTTTACTGCTCATTCTCCAGAGAGGGAAGAAGGGCTGGGAATGGAGTTAAAAACTGATCATGTCTACATGATGAAGCCTTCTAAAAACCCTAATAGTAGGAGGCTCAGAGATCTTCTAGGTTAGTGAACACATCCCTGTGCCAGGAGGGTGATGTACCCCAACTCCTTGGGGACAGAAGCTCATATACTTTCAATTCTCCCAGATCTTGCCCTATGTAGCTCTTTATCTGGCTGTTCATCTGTATCCTTCACCATGTCCTTTAATGAACTTGTAAATGTAGGAGGGCATTTCCTTAAGTTCTGTGAGCTGGGGATCCCTGGGTGGCGCAGTGGTTTGGCGCCTGCCTTTGGCCCAGGGCGCGATCCTGGAGACCCGGGATCGAATCCTACATCAGGCTCCCGGTGCATGGAGCCTGCTTCTCCCTCTGCCTATGTCTCTGCCAATCTCTCTCTCTCTCTCTCTCTCTCTGTGACTATCATAAATAAATAAAAATTAAAAAAAAAAAAAGTTCTGTGAGCTGTCCTGGCAAATAATCAAATCTAATGGCGAGAAGGCCATGGGAACCTCCAATCTGTAGTCAAGTCACACAGAAGTTGTGGTAACCTGGGGGACACCACTTATAAATGGAAAATAAAATAGGACCATTCTCATGGGACTGAGCCTAATTCTATGGGATCTGACACTATCTACATGGAATTGAGCTAAATTGTGGGATAGCCAGCTGGTGTCATACAATTGCTTGGTGTAGGAAAAATGCCCACATACCTGGTCAGCGGTGTTGTGAGTATAACAGTAGTATGTGAGAGTAAAGGAGAACCACAGAAGGAAGACTCAGTTTTGCCTGAACAAAGCCCCATAAAAAGATAAATGGAACATATAGAGATTTTAGAAAACTCAAAGTAACAATGAGGAAAAACTCCATATTGTGTTATAATTTTAGAGTAATGAAAAGTAAAGTTTAGTTATACCCAATGTAGTAACATATCCTCCCCACCTAAAGAAACATACCCTTTGACTGCTTCACAACCTACCTGGCTGTAGCCTACATGATCTAGAATTTTTAGTTATGATAGCAATTAGCATACCAAAATTCAAATCAGCTTTTAATAATCTGATAGAACTACAGTGTTCTGGGTGATCTGGAATAGTTATAGAGTTGTAATTAGAATACAATGGGTATACAAGCTATTTAGTTTTTTTTTTTGTCTAAAATCTTTATTTATATCAATAATGTGACCTTTGAGAAAGTTGTGGGACTTCATCACACTTCAGTTACTTATCTCAGATAAGAAAAATAATGTTCTTTTCTTTCTCATGTAGTCTTGCTTAGCAAACATTAATATATCTGTTTTTTTTTGTTGTTCTCTCTCCCTGTGTCAGTTAGCTTTTGCTGTGTAACAAATCACCCCACAACTCAGTGGCTTCAAAAAGCAATAATTTCTTTAGCTCAAAATCTGTGGATAAGCATTTTAGATTGACTTCAGCTCAGGGAGTTCTGCTGGTCTTGGCTGGGCTCATTTGTGGATGTATGATCACTTTCTAGGTACACGCTCCTAATGTACCTAGATGATTCAGCTGGGAAGACTCATCTCTTAGCTGGGACCACATAACTTGATCCCATTATCTAGTAGTATATCCTGGCTTTTCCATATGGTGCTGGAAGGCTTCCCACAAGCTGCCAGAGAGTAGACCCTAATGTACAGGTTCTTTTCAAGTCTCTCCTACATCAGGTTTGCTAATGTTACATTAGCCAAAGCAAGTCATATAGCCAAGCCCAGACTCAAGGGGTGGAGAAGTAGACTCCACCTCTTGATGAGAGAATCTGCAAAGTCACTTCACAAGAATGTGGATGCAGGAAGGGAAAGAATTTGTGGCTATTTTCACAATCTCTCCATTCCCTAAAACACTAACATGATATTGATGTGAAGTACTATTTATCATAATGTAACACCATGTTCTCGTTAACATTTTCATTGCTAAATGAAGTTATGTTATGTTATCAGAATCTGAGTGTAAATATTGAAATGTTTCTAATGAACTCCTTTGAAATACAAATACAATGTAATCTTTTACTGGTGTGCCTTGTTATAATAACACAACAACCTCAAAATGACATACAAATATCAACATTGTAAAAGGTTTCTTGATTTAAAAGTTATTCTTCTTAGATAACATTATCCTATTAGATTAAAACAACATTCAGTTTATTAATTCATTTATATGTTACCATAAATATTTATGTGGTATGGTGAGAAAAACAGGAGGTAGAAGACTTAGGGACTAATCTCAATTTTGCCTCTAATCCTTTGCAATCTTAGCTAAATCACTTAATCTTTTGAAGGCTCAGTTTCTTCATTTATAGAATAGATGGTCTGAAGAACAAAATCCTTGCTTCATTTCAGCAATAAAATTGTGGATCCTCTTTTTGAGAGCTCATCTATGGCAAAAACAAAAACCAAACCCAAGTATGTATAAGAATAGAAGTATTGGGATCCCTGATGGCTCAGTGGTTAAGTGTCTGCCTTCAGCTCAGGGTGTGATCTCAGGGGCCAGGATCCAGTCCCACATCAGACTCCCCATGGGGAGCCTGCTTCTCCCTCTGCCTGTGTCTCTGCCTCTCTCTCTCTGTGTCTCTCATGAATAAATAAAATCTTAAAAAAAAAAGAATAGAAATATCATCTTTAGCTAGGGTCTCAATCATTTGAAATTTTTGAAAAAATTACCTATGAACTTGCCTGGTTATAGGTAGTAGTCAGGCTATTTTTCTTTTTCTACATATCCTAGGTCATTATATTTCAAATCTATATTAAAATATAATAAAAGGAAATAATGCATCTGAAGCCCTTTTAATAAAACAGTTTTTAAAAGGCTTTTAAGAATTGCTGAACAGGGATGCCCAGGTGGCTTAGTTTGTTCAGCATGTGACTTTTGATTTTGGCTCAGGTCATGATCTCAGGGTTGTGAGATGGAGCCCAGCATTGGGCTCTGTGCAGGGCATGGAGCCTGGTTAAGATTCTCTTTCTCCCTTTACCCCTCCCCCCTGTCTAAAAAAATTGCTGAACAATTACACTTATGATTAGCTCAATATTCGAAAATGGTGGAGCATCATTAACACCTGGTACATTTAGTATTTCTTCTTCAATATTTCATCTGTTATCTTCATTTTTATAACTTGATTGTGCTGTAATTCTCTGAAAAGACAGAACTCAGAAAAATTCTATACATTTTTCAGCTGATAGCTCAGTAGTTAACATTTATTTAACAAATGGATGGATTTTTACCAAGTTTGGCAGCAACCTTTACACTTAGAGGTAGAGATCTAATGTGTCTTTTTTTTATATATATATTTTTTAATTTTTATTTATTTATGATAGTCACAGAGAGAGAGAGAGAGAGAGGGGCAGAGACACAGGCGGAGGGAGAAGCAGGCTCCATGCACCGGGAGCCCGATGTGGGATTCGATCCCGGGTCTCCAGGATCGTGCCCTGGGCCAAAGGCAGGTGCCAAAGCGCTGCGCCACCCAGGGATCTCATGATCTAATGTGTCTTATTTGCTTCACTGGTCTTGCTTTTTAAAAGTAATTAATTAATTAATTGTTTTTAAAGATTTAGTTATTTTAGAGAGAGGGCATGTGAGCAGGGGGAGGGGCAGAAGGAGAGAGAGAATCACAAGCAGACTCTGCGCTGAGTATAGGGCCCAATGCCAGCTCAATCTCACAGCCTTAAGGTCATGACCTGAGCCAAAATCAAGAGTCAGATGTCCAACCGACTGAGTCACCCAAGTGCCCTAAATTGTCTTATTCTTTTTTTTAATTAAAAAAAAGTTCTTAAAGGTATTTTGACACTGATTATTAATTGAAATTCAAATATTACAATATGGGGGAGGGGGTTGGGAATCCCTGGGTGGCTCAGTGGTTTAGCGCCTGCCTGCGGCCCAGGGCTGATCTTGTAGTCCTGAGATCGAGTACCACATCGGGCTTCCTGCATGGAGCCTGCTTCTTCCTCTGCCTGTGTCTCTGCCTCTCTCCCTGTGTCTCTCATGAATAAATAAATAAAATCTTTAAAAAAATTCCAATATGGGAATAAGTTATACTTAAGCTATACTAGTAGTTTTTCCTGTTATTAGTGGCAATGAAAATTATCAAAACAACTAATTTTACATATGCAAGTTGATGAGAGGCCAAATAACACAGGCAGAAGGGGACAGGAATTTGAACAGGCTTGTCTGATGATTCAAAGTAGAAGTGCATTCACAAAATGGCCAATGCATGGATTGCAGTGCTTGTAAGTTGTCCTCTGGCAACTTATGCAATCTTAAATTTAAGACTTTCCGGATATACACATTGGTGGAAACAATCTTTCGAGGCGAAAAGAATTTGTGATGTTAACCTCATATGTCATATTGAGATGAGTCTTTTGCCTTAATCTCTTGACATCTCAGCTGTGTTTGATGCTATTTGGCCACTTCCTCCTTCTTAAAGCTCTTTCCTCCTTTAACTTCAGAGACTGGCTGTTTTTTACTTCTTTCATTTCTCTGAGCATTCCTCACCTTGTCTGTTCCTCCTGCCTCTTAATATTATCGTCTTTTTTTTTTTTTTAAGATTTATTTATTTATTCATTCAGAGAGAGCGAAGAGAGAGGCAGAGACACAGGCAGAGGGAGAAGCAGGCTCCATGCAGGGAGCCTGATGTGGGACTCGATCCTGGGTCTCCAAGATCACACCCCGGGCTGCAGGCGGCGCTAAACCTCTGCGCCACCGGGGCTGCCCCTATTATCGTCTTTTGAATTCCGTCATCCTCAGCTTTCTTTTCCTGCCATGCCCACTCTCACCTCCATCTATGGCAGAAGTCACTACCATGTCTTTATTGTTAACTCTCAAATTTCCTTCTCCAATCTTAAGCTCTGTCCCTAGAGTTAGACTCAAGGATGTTTTTTGGGCACCTTGAACTCAACAAGTCTACAATGGAACCTGTTATTTTTTTCCTAATAACCTTCTGTTTTTCCTGTTTGTGCTGCTCAGTTAATGAGAAGACCCCATGTAAGCTGTTTTTTTAATTAATTAATTTTTAAAAAGCAATCTCTATACCCAACATGTGGCTTAAACTCATGACCCCGAGATTAAGAGTTGCAAGTTCTGCAGATCAGCCAGGTGCCCCCAATATGAGTCTTTATATGTTAAGTATAAATCTATTTTCCAGCACCTGGTGGCCCCCCTGCAGTTCTTTCTTTTGCCATGTGTCCCAAAGAGGTGATAATACTCTATCACTTGGGCATTTTGCTATGGACAGGACTCAAAATCGTCTGGCTGCCTCACTCAAATAAGCAAAAGGTCACTTTTTAAAAGCATTTTATTAGGAGACAAGGAGTACATTCTAGAAATAACACAATTGGAAGTAAAATAATTCATTAAACAATTATTTATTGAGTCCCTACTCTGTGCAGGGTACCGAGAATGCTGTGTTGTGCACAGATGGAGGCTGGCTTTTTATTGACTTCTGAGTCTGGGAATTAGGAGTGAGTGGAGGGGGAGAAATAGCTCAAGCAAACAGTCAGACAAATACATGTGAAATCCCAACTGTGGCCAGGGAAGTGCTTTCTAAAGCATTCATAATAGTGTGATTAAATCCAGGCGGGGAGCCCGTGAAAGGCTTCCTCTGAGGAAGCTTATCTGGAGCCAATATCTTAGAAGATAATGTGGTAGATTGATTGTAAAATTGTCCTAATTATTTCTATCCCTTAAAAAAAATTATTTATTTATTTATTCATGAGAGACACAGAGAAGGTCAGGTAGAGGGAGAAGCAGGCTCCTTGCAGGGAGCCTGATATGGGACTTGATGCCAGGACCCTGGGATCACCACCTGAGCCAAAGGCAGATGCTCAACCACTGAACCACCCAGATGCCCCTATTTCTATCCCTTTAAGGCAACTTTGCAACTCCTCCCATCAGGAAAATCTATTCATAACTCTTTTCATTTGGGCTGACTTTGTGACTTACCTTGGCCAATAGAATGTGGAAGAAATAATGAAAAGTCACTTCTGCACTTAGGCCTTGTGAGGCTTTGTGCATGACCACTCACACCCTGAAAACCCTGACAATGCTGCACAAATAAGCTGGGCTAAGCTGCTGCATGATAAGAGACACGTGGCCCAGTCCTCCCTGACCCCATAACTAACAACCAGCAAAGTGCCAGACATGTGAGTGAGGCCATCCAAGACCAGCCAGGCCCCAGCTGACCTGTTAAGCAAGCACAGAGCCATGAACAAGCAGGCTGAGATCAGCCAAGCCTGGCCCAGAGCAGCTGAACCATCCAGCTGACTCAGATCTCCGAGCCATAATTGGTGTTTGTTGTTTTAAGAGGCTAAGTTTTGACATATTTATTAGCTGTCACAGCTAACTGATACAGATGAGTAGGGATTAACTAAGCAAAGAATTTTATAGATAAAGAGGACAGCATGTGCAAACCCTGTGTGAGGAGGGAGCATGGCAGTTTCCCAGGACTGTAAAGAAACTCGTGGGTGGATCATAATCAGCTGGGGGGCACCTTGGGAGTTGGGACCGAGTGGAGAGGGGCAGAGCTATCCAGTAACTGGTAGACCATATTAGAGACTTGAGTCTTTTTTTTTTTTTTTTAAGATTTTATTTATTTATTCATGAGAGACACACAGAGAGAGAGACAGAGACATAGGCAGAGAAGCAGGCTCCATGCAGGGAGCCCAATGTGGGACTTGATCCTGGGACTTCAGGATCATGCCCTGGGCCAAAGGCAGGCGCTAAACTGCTGAACGACCCAGAGATCCCCTTGATTCTTTTTAAAAAGATTTTATTTATTTATCTGAGGGACAGAGAAGGGGGGAAGAGAGAGAGGGAGAGAGCAAGCACAAGCAGGGGGAGCTGCAGAGGGAGAGAAAGAAGCAGGTTCCCCACTGAGCAGGGAGCCCAATGCGGGTCTTGAACCCAGGACCCTGGGATCATGACCTGAGCTGAAGGCAGAGGCCCAACCCACTGAGCCACCCAGGTGCCCCTTGAATCTTGATTCTAAGAGCAACCGGGATTACCCATAGGGGTTTTAAGCCCAAAGGATACACAACTAGAATTGGGTTTTGGAATTTGTGTGAAGTTTGAAGAACAGTTTCAGGGGGCCAGAATAGTGTGGCAGTAGTCAGGCAAGAGACCACAACAGGATGGTGATGGTGACAGGGCCACAACCTGGCATGGATCCAGGAGGGTCCACTCTTTAATCTGTGGTTTGCAAGAATGCTGGTCCCTGGATTTGTGCAGCAAATCCCTTGGAACCTGAGATTAGAGATAATTGGATGGATTCAAGAGATAGGAAGATGGTGTCAGTGGTTGACAGGATATAGCAAATGGCAGGTTTCTAGGGACACATCAAGGGTAACTGGGAGGTTCGTGGTGGATGATACCAACCACTGAGCTAGAGAACAGCGAAAGAAAATCAGATTTGGAGAGAATGATCTTAAATTTGGATTTAGACATGTTGATTTGAAATGCCTTTGAGACTCCTGAGAAGACATCCAAGTAGACAGTTGCATACATGGGGCTGGAGCTCAAGTAATAGATCTGGTCGTAAACATATTTTTGAGTCATTTGTGTGTATGGTGTCCAAAGGCTTGAAAGACATATCTGCAAGAGACGATCTCACCAGGGCTTAGGTTACTGCTTCAAAATTCCTAATGCTTTCAGAAATGGTTACTGAGCTCTTGGGACTTCTGTTTCCAGAAACTATTTCTGAATGTGAGGCTCACACAACATATCATCTCTTCTTTCTGACCAATGGTGGGCGACTATTTCCTTTATGTGTTATGTAACCCTCAAGAAACAATGAAAATAGTTGCTGTCTTTTGAAACCACTGGACTGATGGTGTTTGTCTAAGTGGAATTCTGCTTTCGGTGGCTGCATTCAAATTGAGTTTCTAGGATCACATTTGCGTTATGCTTATAAAACTGTTGTTCATATTTGGTTATTGCTGTACCTGGTGGTTCATTCTATTTAAATAGTGAATTTAGCATTTATTCATGTTATTATAATTGCTCTCTTAAAGCATTTGAATTCCACAGTATAGTACTTAGTTCTTAGTTGTGATTAATTTATTCCTTCCTTCTTATGAAGTAGAGAAAATATTTTATACAGGTAGACTTTATCTATTTTCTTGGATTTTTTTTTCTTTGAAAGGAATGTTGGTGGTTTTTTTTTTTAACTTCGCAATTTTTCAAGATTATTCTGACATTATTCATCTCTTCTATTCCAAATAGTTTAAAAAATTCATCATTTCTTTCAGATGACAAACAACAAAATACAGCTTAGGGTTTAGAAGACAAAGAAAAATGTCTTTGGTTTCATTTTGAATTTCCTTAGAAAGAATTTCTGTAATGGTAGCACATAAGAAAAACTTGGAAACAAAGGATAAATCCCAATCTGGAAGGCAATTATCAGCAAACCACTGGATTCACTGTACACCTGTTTGAAGAACTGCATGACCCAACTCCCTGTGTTTTAATAATCTCCAGAAACTTCTCATTCACAGTCAATAAAACATAATGATGTGGTGTTCCATACATTTTTACTAAAGCCTATGGCATTTTATAACTATGTTTCATGTGTAATTATCTTAAAAACTTGGTAATTTCTTTGCTGAATCAATACTGTTTTGTAAACAGAATTAGTAATATTGAAAGTATTTTTAAGTTTTAAAATATTCTCACAAATCCTTGTCATCATTGTATCTAAGTATGTGCTTGACAAAGCTCATTTGAAATTCTTGGCTCTTCTTCCTTACACTTAATTCGTAAAATGTTCCCTCCTGTTGGCATTGACATCATTAGGCTGGCCATCTGTTGTAATTCAGATCAAGTCTGATTTGCTGTCAATGAATTAAAGCCCTGTAAGGCAGCCACACGGAGGTGCACCTAAGAGGGCTGAGCTTTACTGAATGTGGCCTGGCCTATTTCCTGCGTGGGTATTACACATATTGGCAGCTGTTCTTCCATTCTGCCATTCATGGTCCCATCACATTTCTTTGCATAAGCACAAGAATACTGAGTGCACTGACAATGCCCTACAACATTTCTGTCTTTGTTATTCCAAGGATTTTATTGGAAAATGCATGTATTTCTCTCATATATATATATATATATAGTTATATATATATATTTATATATATGTATATTTATATACTTAACCATCTTGATGATTTTCAAATCTGTAATCTATTACTTGTATTCACAGTAAAACATTGTTTGAAAATATAAAAAGTTTCAGGGGTACCGGCTGGCTCAGTTCATAGAGCATTTGACTCTCGATCTCAGGGTTGTGAGTTCAAAGCCCAAGATGGGTGTAAAGATCACTTTAAACACACACACACACACACACACACCTACAATTTCAGTTCTGGGTTTCAGGTAGCCTATTTTCCAAATTTATCAGGCACGTTTCATCACCATCTTCAGGCCAACATTGTAATAGTTTGAAGTGAAGTTGGCTACTGTCATGTCTCTGAATATTTCTATATTTTAAGGCCAGAATTGGTAAAGTGTGTAACAGTTAAGTGCATGGATACTGCACCCAGGCTGTCTAGGTTGGAACCCAGTTCTATGCCTCATGGGTGTATGCCATTGGATAGGTCATTTAATCTCTCTGTGCCTCAGTTTCCTCAAATGAAAAAGGAAGCTGATAATCGTACGTGCATATTAAAATTCATTCTTTGCATTCATCTAGAGGCTAAAATAAGGAAAGCATTTATTAGAATAGTTCCTGGCACTTGGAAAATACTATATATAGTTGGCTTTATTTATAATGTTGTATTTCAGGCATAAAAATCTAGATTTAGCTTTTAAAAACTTTTTTTTAAGTAAGCTCTATGCCCAATGTGGAGCTTGAACTCACAACCCTGAGATCAAGAGTCTCATGCTCCACTGACTCAGCCAGCCAGATATCCCCTCTCATGTATATAGACAGTAGATATATAATGATTAGTTATTGAAGAAAATGAAATGCTAGATTATTCTATATTACTACTATTTGGAATTCCACTTGATAGATGGTGGGGTGGGATGGAAAAATATGTTTAGATTTTTTTTGTGGAAAATGGGTAGAATGATTTGTTTTAAAATAATTTTCAGGGGTGTCTGGGTGGCTTAGTCAGTTTAGCTTCTGCCTTCAGCTCAGGTCCTGATCCCAGTGTGCTGGGATGGAGCCCTGAGTTGGGCTCCCTGCTCAGCAGGGAGTCTGCTTCGCCCTCTGTCTCTCCCATCCCTTATGCTCGCACTCTCTCTCTGAAATAAATAAGAGAAAAAAAGTAAGATAATTTTCAAAAATCACAGTTGACCAATAAATAAACCATAAGTACAATTGAAGAAGAGTTAGAAATCTGTGAGCCTATTAGTGCCAGCTCTGCATTTGCCCACATGAATCAGCAAGTGTCTCTGGGTTGGCTGAACACCTGCAGGAAAGAGCCAATGCAATTGAAATGTCAGTGGTTGAGGTACAACAAAGGGATCATGGCTTTTCTTTGTTTTGTTTTCCATCTTGATGAAAATGAGCAATGTAAATTATCACAGAAAATGTAGAAGCTTGCCTCATTTTTCAAGTATAACTGATTTCCCATAAACTTTTGAAAGCTCTCTCTTCTTTTATTTGCCACCTTTTCTCCATTTGAGAAGCTGGAGTGACTCATGCTCTACTCACTAAAGCTCCCAGTTCTGTGTGTAATCCTGTGGAATGTGTGTGTTTCTTTGTATGTTTCCATCTGTTCTTTATTTTATTGTATTTTATTTATTTATTTTAATTTTTAAAAATAGACTGCATGCCCAGCAGGGAGCCCAACGTAAGGCTTGAACTTACCACCTGAGATCAAGACCTGAGCTGAAATCAAGAGTCAGACGCTTAGTTGATTGAGCCACCCAGGCACTCCTTTCTTTAAAAAGAGGGAAATAGGAAGCAGAGTTCACAATAAGATGTTGGAGAGTCATTGAATATTTGGGTATATTACATTTAACATAATTGCAATGATGTATTACAATTAGATATTAATTTATTCAATAAGCTTTAAACAACGTTTTTGATTGCCTACAATGGGAAAAATGCCAGGTGGTGGGGCAATCATGAGAAGAAATCAAACAAAACCTCTTCCCCCAAGGGGGTCACACTTGTAGAGACACAGATGTCAAGAAACTGCTGTAAATACAACAAAGATCTCAGTGCCCCATAGGGTGGTACACAGCATACAGCGAGAGGACAGAGGAGGGAGCAATTGCATACTGTTAAATAACAGAAATTCAACAGAGTAAATTTTAAAGACCTAATTGGCTTTATTAATTGATTCATGAATCAGGCAGCATTCCATCCAGCAAGAAGAGAGCTCCAAAGGACTACAGAAAGGGGAAAGTTTTGAAAGGTGGGACCAGCAAGTCATAAACAGAAAAAAGGATTATTTCAGGTGAGGTCACTTTCATTTGGGCACAAAAGGGCCTCAGTAGGTGGATTACCCCATCTTCCTTTGGGGATGGAGAGGGCCCATGTGACAGATTACCTTACTGGTGCTGACCAGAAAATTCCTGACTAAATGGTTATGAATATATTCCTGGGGTTTGAAACTGTAGTTAGCTTAGTTATGAAGTCTTGGTTTATTGACGGGAGGCCTTAACCTAAGTGACGCCATTTTGAACTTTTTTTTTTTAAAACAATATCTATTTCTAAGTAGAAGAAAGATCTTCTCTTTCAGCATGACATAGTAAGAGTCTATACATGCTGTCAAAATATTTTTAAAGGCAATCATTATTTTGGTAATATAAACATTCTAGCAAAGCCAAGACAAATTGCCAAGGAGACTTGCTGTGCTCCTATATACAATTTTATGATGAAGCTAAAATAACTTAACCAATGTGGTACTAGTACAGCACTAGCCAGAAAGCTAAATTAAACAGAATAAGGCTACATAGAAGTGAAGGAAAATGAACACCTCCCCACTGATCATGAAAGGATAATTTTTAAAAATTTATGGATAAGGGGTCCCTGGCTGACTCAGTCAGTAGAGCACATGATTCTTGATCTTGAGGTTGTGAGTTCAAGCCCCATGTTGGGAGTGAAGTCTACTTAAATTGAAAAAAAAAAAAAAGATAGGGGCTACTGGGTGGCTCAGGAGGTTAAGCATCGGACTCTTGATTTCTACTCGGGTCAGGGTTGTGAGATGGAGCCTTGTGTTGGGCTCTGAGCTGGGCCTAGAGCCTGCTCAAGATTCTCTCCCTTTGTCCCCGCCCCCCAAAAAAATATAATATGAGGAACTAGGCACTCTCATAAAATACTAAAAATACTAATGTAAGTGTCAATTTGGCATATCTTCTGTGAAGGAGAACTTAGCAATACTTATCAGAAGCCATATTATTTCACATCCTCTTTGATAAGTAATTCTTTTCCTAGCAATTTATTCTAAAGAGATAATCAGGAATATGGAAAGAAAATATAGCTGCAAGAAAGTTCATGACATTGCTGTTCAAAACAAAGACATGGAGACTAGCTAATGTCTACAGTTAAGACTAGGATGAGAGATGTGGAAAGTGTTCTCACTGATATTACAGAGCCATTCAAGTGTTATTGCAGGAACATGAAAATAGTTGGGATGTATTGTTGAACAAAAAAGTCCTATTATGGAACACAGTCCAGTTAACATTTTTTGAAACTCTACAGCTGATACCTGTTTTTCTACCTTTTTCTCTGTGTATTTATATATATTAAAAAGCTGTGCAAATGTTAATTTAATAATAGTGACTTCTGAGTAGTAAGATTTTTAGTACATTTTTGTTTATTTATGTTTTCTAAAGTTTCTTGCCTAAATATATATATACACATAGTATGTATATGTATTATGAATATAAGAATTTCTATCTATATCTGAAATCTATATTTCGATCTTTCTTTATATACATTATATATGTATGTATTACCTATATTTATATATATTACATAAATTATATACATTACTTATTTGTATTTGCTAAAGTTCATCCCATAAACATATATGTACACACATACATGCTTATACGTATGTGTATCTTTGTATACACTCATGCATACAAATATGTTCTTTAAAAAAGAAAGTGTTTTTTTTTTAAATTAATTAATTAATTTATTCATGAGAGACACAGAGAGAGAGAAAGAGAGAGAGAGAGAGGCAGAGACACAGGCAGTGGGAGAAGCAGGCTCCATGCAGGGAGCCCAATGTGGGACTCGATCACAGGACTCTAGGATCACACCCTGGGCCACAGGCAGGCTCTAAACCACTGAGCCACCCAGGCATCCCAAGAAGAAAGTGTTTTAAAAAGGCAATCATCTTAATAGACCCAGTGAATTTATTATTGGGTTTATATTAATTATTTTTAAAGTACAATATAAAAAAGGCTTCCATCTCACAGTGTAGTGAATGAAAAAGCTGGGAGCCTTCCTCTAGGATGATCCTTATCCACAATTTCACATTCTCTCAAAATGAGGTCAATGAGTGGTTTTTTGTTTTTTTTTTTTTTTACATAAATCATCTTTGACGAGCCCTGAGGAAGGTCTGGCTTATGTTAAATTCTGTGATTTAGGGAGTAGTTTTATAACAAGTTTTGAATATCATTGCTAAATGATTATTTAATTTGGGGGAAAAATATAATCATCTTTGTCTAGAGATATACAGTTTATGCAACTTTTTCATATAAACTATCTTAATTTAATGATTATAACAACCCTGAGATATCAATAAGATCTTTTTACATAGGAGAAAACTGAAATTTCAAAATGCAAAGGAACTTGTTCAGAGTCACCCAGCTAATAGCTGGTGGAACTGAGCTTAAGCCCAGGTCTTGTGATGAGAGACAGTTAAGAGGGAGCATATTCCATACTCTTTTCACCACATCATTTTCCTAACATTTAAAAATGTTAACTTACTAGGTCAAAGTTCAAGCCTAATATTATATCGCCCGATTCCCATTCAGAACACTACTTGTCTGAAGAACCTACCAAGGGCACCTTGATTACTCCATCCTATGACACTTTTACCCAGAAGAACAGACCTATGCACAAAAGCCATAAAATCCCCACAGATTACAAAGAGTAGCCTAGGGTTGGTTAGAGCTCTCCTGTTATCCGATCATGGCCGTTCTTTTTTTTTTTTTTTTTTTTTAAAGATTTTATTTATTTATTCATGAGGGACACACACACACAGACAGAGACACGGGCAGAGGGAGAAGCAGGCTTCATGCAGGAAGCCCGATTTGGGACTCGATCCTGGGTCTCCAGGATCAGCCCCTGGGCTGATGGCAGCAGTAAACCTCTGAGCCAACCCGGGCTGCCCAATCATGGCCATTCTTAAGAAGAATCATAGCCACCCTTATTGCTAATATGCCAGGTGCATCACGTACACTAACACACCGACCACCTACTAGACAGGCTCTATGATGATCTTTATTATACAGATGAGAAAACCGAACCTCAGAAAAGTACTCTTGGTCACATAGCTAATGAATGGCAAAAGTGAGATTGGAATACAGCTGTAGCTGACTCCAGACTCTTTCTATGACCTAATTCCACTTCCCTTGACTTAATCTGGGTTTGAATTGTGCAGAGAAAACTCGTATCTTCCTAGTGTTGGCAGTGTGAGTTTCAGAGCACATGGTTCTGTTGAAGAGAAAATTATGTTCACATAGTGGTGATGTAGCCCAATGCCAAGAGGAAGGTTACAGCACTGGAGAAAAACAGCTTTTCATAAACAAAGGGAAGCCTTGAGAGCTTTCTTATTTACCTTTCCCCTTTTGTACATGTTTGCCTTACTATTAATAATTTCTTAAATCTCCTGAATGTAGCTTCCATCATTGAGGTGGAGGTTCTACAAAAAGATGAAGAAAGAGGAGGAGAAGGAGAAGGAAGAGAAGAAGGAAGAGAAGAAGATCAGGAAAAAAACTGTATAGTCTTCTCTCAAGTTTCTGATGAGGTCTACCATCTAAACAGTCCTGTCTAGCAACTTGACCTTTGCTGATCTAATAGAGAAATATCCTTTGCTAGTTCAGAGTAAAACAATTCCAAATATTTGGAAACACAATATATGTGTTTGGTATTCTGGTTATTGCTCCTATGGCTTATAAATACAAACAAACTTTGTTTGATCACAGATTGAACCAGATCTCAGATCTGGTCATGAGAATTAGCAATTGCATGTCTTATTTCTGTTGACAGTTATTTATACAATGGTTCAAAAGTTTTGGTGTCAGAGAACTCTATGGTACAGAATGAAAACCGTAATTTTCAGTTACAGCAGTGTTAATAATATTTTCTGTTTCTGATCTCCTGTGACCAGTAGTTTAAAAATTTGTTTTCTCGGGTGCCTGGCTAACTCAGTTAGTGGAGTGTGTGATTCTTGACCTCAGGGTTGTAAATTCAAGCCCCACATTCGGTATAGACATTACTTAACTCTTTTTTTAAAAACCTAGTATTCTTTTTTAATGTTTTTTTATTTTAATACCAGTGTCATTAACGTACAGTATTATAGTAGTTTCAGGTGTACAATATAGTGATTCAACAATTCTATACATTACTCAGTGCTCATCATGGTAAGTACACTCCTTAATCCCCATCACCTATTTCACCCATTCCCCACCCCCCAACCCTGGACCCTCCTCTGGTAACCATCCATTTCTTCTCTAGAGTTAAGAGTCTGTTTCTTGGTCTGTCTCTCTTTTTTTTTTTAATTAATATTCTAATGCAAAGGATTACAGACTGATCTTATCATTTAATGTAAGAGTGGTAAGTTGAATACACTTATCAAAGTATATAGATTTAGAATAAAATCCAACAATATGTGTATGTATAGACATATACATTTATATGTACATATATGCATTCCCACATGTGCTTCCTATATGCAATATATATGTGTGTGTGTTATATATGCATGTGTATATGTAATTTTTTTCAGTGTTGAGTAGTTTTTAGAAAATTGCATGTCTTATTTTCGTTACTTCCAAATCACTATTTAAAATGCTCCAAGGGACAAGAAACACTGAAGTAAAGGTGATTTCCTAAATTGTGTACTAATCAACTCTTAACTAATCAGATATTAGGAATCTCTTTTAATTTGTGTGTTTCTTCCCATACCACCCTTGACTTTTTCAGGAGAGCAGATGTGACAATGGAAGAGCCAAACGGTTCAAAGAGGGGGTGCTTTTCATTTCTTGATTTGCTTTTGAAGCATTAACTTGATATTTGAGAATGAAATTATTAGTTACAATTTTAGAACTGGAATTTTAGAACTCGTATAAATATAAACATCCTCTGGCTTACAAATCATGGACAATTACAAATGTTTATCCCTTATCCCTTGCTGGAGCCTCAGCTATTTCCATAAAAGCTGTCATGCTGGTTATAAGGAGTCAAGAAGGAATAGTTAGAACTTCTCCAGGATCCGAAAAGGACCATGCTGTAAACAGGCATAGGAATAAGACTTCCACAGCAGATTTGGTGTTTTTAATTTTCCTTTCCTCAATATCCAGTTGTTGTTGTTTTTTAGATTTTATTTATTTATTCATGAGAGACAGAGAGAGAGGCAGAGACATAGGCAGAAGGAGAAGCAGGCTCCCCGTGGGGAGGCCAATGTGGGACTTGATGGGGGACTTGATCCCAGCACTGGATCCCAGGACCCTGGGATTAAGACCTGAGTGGTAGGCAGGTGCTCAACCACTGAGCCACCCAGGTGCCCCAATATCCTATCAGTTAAAAAGCTTGCTCCCTCCTCCCTCCCTCCCTGTCATCCTGCAGGATGTTGTTTAAAAATGCAAATGCAAAAAATGCAAATGTCTCTGGGATGTAAAAGGAGTCTTAGTCATTCATATCTTAGTGCAAATTGGCTCTTAAAGGTTGCTTTTTTTAAAGCACCTAAAAGAGAGAAAGGACAACACATTTGTTGGGGTTCTGGAAGAGTTCTGATGGTGGGGATGCTGAACTCACTGAGGTCCCTAAGCTCCCGCTAGAGGTGGGGGTGGGGAAGGGAGAAGGATGTTCAGCTGTGAAGCTCAGGGTTGGGACAGAAAGGCAGAAAGAGACAATGGTGCCAGGAATAAACTACCTGCTGTCAGAATTTGTCTATATCTGGCCAGGTCTCAAGGCTTTAATTTTTAGTTTCGAAGGGAAAACATTATCCATTCAAACATCCAACCCTTCTCCCCCTGGCAGACAAACTTCTAGTTATCCCCTGACTTCAGGCTGGGAGGGGCAGAGGATAACCTCCTCTTAATTGGTACAGAAGTTTCCTATTTCCTGTTTTGTTGTACCACTGGAAAATTTTCCATATGTATCTGCAGAGCATTACAGACTCTTAGAACTTTAGAAAGGCTGGAAGAACCCGGTTAGGACCCTTCTTCGGCAAGCTGTGTCCCAGAGAGAAGCGCTGGAGCTTTCAGAGCCGATGGGTGTCAGAGCCAGGGACAGAGACCACCTCTCTGGCGGTTATGTTAAATAATAAAGGCCTCGTGGGAAAAAATTAAAAAATAAAAAATAAAGGCCTAGTGGAAAAATATGGAAAGCCGGGATCCCTGGGTGGTGCAGCGGTTTGGCGCCTGCCTTTGGCCCAGAGCGCGATCCTGGAGACCCAGGATCGAATCCCAAGTCGGGCTCCCCGCATGGAGCCTGATTCTCCCTCTGTCTGTGTCTCTGCCCCCCGCCCTCTCTGTGTGACTCTCATAAATAAATAAAAATTTAAAAAAATGTATGGAAAGCCAAGTATTGACAATGGGCGAAAGTAAACTAATTCAACTTGCTGGTTTCACTTTCCTCAAGTGTTGTGTTTTTAAACCAATTTTCTTTTATTTTGGCAAAGTTTTGCTAACCTAAAAACTCAATGCTCATTGAGCAGGTTAACACGTTCCACCTTATTCACCACCATCCCTTTCTGTTTCCTCTTGTGGCGGCTGTCTTGCTGCTGCTGTCTGCTGCCCCTCTCTTACCCTGTGCTTCTCAGGCTTACTCTTACTTTTCAGGGAAGAGAGGTGGTGGTGGGCAGCACAGCTCCTATTCCTCTTACAACTTACCCCTCTCAGAGGGGGAGACCAACTAGTGCATTCAATGCCTGGGAACCGCCAGGCCTGCCCTGTCCTGCACTGATTTACATAAATGGATTAGGATGTCATTTCAGCTAACAGGTGAAACGCGAAATTAAAAAGCTGAATTTGCATTCACCTTAGGGTATATTTGCCCAGAACTTTGAGGCGTGTGACACTGTACTGTTTTTACATGCCAGCAACAGTCTTTTTATATGGCCCCTTCTAATGTGGTTTCCTTAAAATGGATAGATTTATGATCCAAGGCTCCACATAACCCTTGACATTGGTGGGTCAAATCTATACAATCGACAATGGTCAAGCTTCAGGCATTTTGTGTTGCAGAGTACAGAAAGGTATCTGAAAAGTCTTCCATTTATATGTGTAAACATTTACCCATCTAAATACATTCTATACTCTGAATAATTTAGAGTACGGTTTATTAACCCAAATAAACTCAAGCCCTTCAAAAGGTTGTGTGCATCTGCAGCTTCCTAGCTGTCATCAGAATCTCAAAGATGCACCCCCCCACGAAGACAAAGAACCATGAATTCAGATGATAAATGGGTCATTGAAATTGTCTCACCAAATTTACTGATTTTGTCTCTGTCCCATTTGGATGCATTTCCTCATTGATTTTCTTTAATTTGTGGCTTAAAAGACTTCAATTCACAGGATTTTCTTACATCAATTTCCTTTATGTGCCATTGATTGATTTGATTTGAGTAAAAGGCAAGCCAGAGAACAGGACTTTGATGTTACAGCAAGATGATTTCCGTTGTGGGAGAATCATGAGCGTTAGGAATAACAGACTGGAGTTCAGCTGTGACTCAAAGGTCATTTGAGATCGATTTTATAATTTCTTTGAGTCTCCATCTCTGACCTGTATATTGGGAAAGGAGCATCTATTTCATGGGGTTGTCATGAGAATGACATAACATAAACCTGTAAAGAACCTACGCACCGTAGTTCAGGACACCTAAGAGACACAGTAAGCATGCCTTCTCCTTCCTTCTCTGGTACGAACCAGACTATTGGACTTGGTTTGATTCCGTCAAGTTACCCTAGATTGCAAGGACCTTACCCCCACTGATATTGTACTATTTACCTATGGGTGGACCCTCTATTTTGAGGCCCAGAAGGCAAATCCTTGAGACGACAGCTATCAAACTAGCACAACTTTACTTTCCTCTTTCCCCATTTTTATCTTCTTTGCATTCCTGTCATTTTACTTTTCTGCTACTTTGCCCTTTCCCAATATCCATGGGAAGAGTCAATTCATTGTGATCTCAATGTTTCCAAGGACCTCAGACAAAAAAAAAGGTATCAAAGGGAAGAATAAATATAATATGGTTAGAGCATGACAATAAATTACACAACTTCATCTCAAATTTTGCTCTGGGGAAAGGCTGACGTGAAACGTTTGAAGAAACATGAAACAGACCCTAAAGACAGATGATTTTTCACAGTGAAAGGCAATTTTTTTTTCCCCAAGCTTCAAAGCAAGGGTTCCTTTTGTCATCTGCTATCTGATAGGTTATTTTTGACAGGATTTAACTTATGGAATTGTTCCAATGCCCTTTAAAAGGGTCTGGGCACAGAAGTGTGATAGTGAAAATGATGAATGTTAGTTCTTAATTGAAAATTTAAAAATATCCACGTGGCAAAGTGTAGTAAACGCATTTGCTCTTTTGTAAAGGTTTAAAAAATGAGTCCCTTCCATGGCACTATGTTTGCACTCAATAATCAATAATAGGATGATCTGAGAAATAAGCTAGGGAAGAATATGACTTCTGGATCAGTGCTCTTCCTAATGTATCCCCTGCAGCGTTGATTCATCAAACACTTCCAAGATTTTTTTCTCTCTAATTTAGACATAATTTTTTTTATTATTTCATTATGAACCGTAACATATCATGCCAATAAAAAAGTGAATACACCCTGAAAACATTAACAATTATTTATAGTAATAGAGAAATCTAATTCTTTTTTTGGCTAAAAAAAGTTGAAGAATTTTCAAAAGAATTCCAAAAAATTGCATTAAATTAAGAAGAAATCTAAGCAACTGAATTGTGATCTAGGCTGAAGGATTTTGCTAGTGTGATATAATAAGTGATACGTCAGTTTGCATAAACATCAATTAATGAAAGACAGTTACTATAAAATCTAGTAAAACAGGACTTTGAAAAAATTCAGAATTTCTGAAAAAATTTAATTTCTGAGCAACATTTCCACAACCGTGTGTCAAATGACCATTGGTACCTGTTCCAACTAGACCTTACTTCACACAAATTATGTTTCTGAAAACATAATTACATTGTTGTAAATTGAATCATACAGCTGCACTAGAGAAGTTCGTTTTTATGTATTAATTTTCAAAAATGTCTTTATTTTTAAGTAGTCTCTACAAGCAAAGTGGGATTCAAATTCACAATTCCGAGATCAGGAGGTGGATACTCTACTGACTGAACTAGTCAGTGCCCCCAAATTTGCTGTTTCAAAAACCCCATAGCATCTCATTTAGTGAAATGTGAATGGCTAGTACCTAAATATTATTTTATGATTTTGAATTTGTGCATATCAAGGGAGACGGGAGAACAATTAGAGGGAAGGGCACTAACATTGACTGAACATCCCTTTGAGGCCAGGCATCTCATTTAATTCCCTGAACAACCTGCAGATTAGACAGTCTCATCTCATTTTTATAGAAGAGAAGTCTGTTTGCCCAATGGGGGGAAAAAGTGTCAGCACTTCATGACAGGATTGGAATATTATATATATCTTTACTGTAAAATTTCAAAATAATTTATTTGTGAAAATTTTCAAATAGTTACAAATGTAGTATATCCATCTCGTCATCACCTAGATTAAAAAATGACCAAGACTGACACATTTGCTTATTCTCTCCCTTTTTCCTTTTCTTTTTTTCAATTTGCTGAAGTACTTTGAAGCAATCCCCCATATGTGTCATTTTTTTCTTGCACGTCTGTCTGTAGAAAAAAATGGATTTAAAAGAGTAACAACAGTGCCATTACCATATCTTATAAAGTAACAGTAATTCCTTGGTATCATGTGACTCAGTCCATAATTCATTTCCCTAATTGCTCTAAAATTATCTTTTTTTTCATTTGGTTTGCTCACATCAAATTACGAGCGTGCATTTTAACAAAGATGGCTAAGCAAGTTTTTGTGATTCCAGAAAATAGAGCAATGACAGAGATGAAGTCTTCAGGCTCAACAATGAGTGAAGATTCTCTAAAGTATGCTACAATATTCTTAGTCTGAGTTTCATAGGCCATCAATTAAAAGAAATAATTGGCAATATCCACAGAAGGTTATTTTTGGGAGTTTTGTTTACTTTTTATTTTTTATTTTTTCAAAATGATTTTATTTATTCATGAGAGACATAGGGAGAGAGGCAGAGACATACACAGAGGGAGAGGCAGGCTCCCTGCAGGGAGCCCAATGTGGGACTCGATCCCAGGACCCCAGGATCACTCCCTGAGTGGAAGGTAGGCGCTCAACCACTGAACCACCCAGGTATCCCTGTTTTGCTTTTTAAAAGAAAAAAAAAAACTTTGGGGAGCACCCAGCTGTCAGTAGAGCACGTGACTCTTGATCTCAAGGTTATAAGTTTGAGCTTCATGATGGGTATAGAGATTACTTCAAAACAAAAAATATTTTGTGGTATCTGGGGTGGGTCAGTCAGTTAAGCATCCGACTCCTGATCTCAGCTCACGTCTTGATCTCAGGGTTGTGAGTTCAAGCCCTGCATTGGGCTTCACACTAGTTGTGGGGCCTACTTAAAAAAAATAAAAACATCTTAAAAAGAAATAAAAAAAAGAAAAGAAGATAACTTCACCATCTACCAACACATGTCATTAACTGAGTGTTTTTTTTTTTTTGGTCCTTAGGACAAAATGCATACATTGAAACCTAACCTCCGATGTGATGGTATTAGGAGGTAGGTCCTCTTTTACAAGGGCACAGATCCCATTCAAGAAGGTTCCACCTTCAGGGGCAGCCCGGGTGGCTCAGCCGTTTAGCGCTGCCTTAGATCCCACGTCGGGCTCCCTGCATGGAGCCTGCTTCTCCCTCTGGTTGTGTCTCTGCCTCTCTCTGTGTGTCTCTCATGAATAAATAAATAAAGTTTTTTTTTTTAAAAAAAAAGGTTCCACCCGCAAGACCTCATCACTTCCCAAGGGATCCACTTCCTTGGTGGAAGGAATTAAACATACGGTGGTTAGGATTAAAACATACGGATTTTTAGGGGGACACAAACATTAAAACTGTAGCATGGCCTGAGACTGTTACTTTATTTTTCAGAAGGACATTTAATCCACAGAAGTAGGGAAGATGTCACCTCAGAATGACAGGCCTTCCCAGGAAAGGATGTTTTTAGTAAATCTGTAAATATGTTCTTAGAATATGGATTTGACAAGTGAAAAATACCTCAAAATTAATAATATCAAATGTTGCAGTTCTGTGAAAAATAACATAGTCCAGTATACTTAAGACCAAAAGAATCAGCCAACAGGGGTTGACCTAGCCATTTGCTCAACCTTTCTCACCTTAGACTTTGTCAAATGGGATAATATAGGTCCTACTCATAAGGTTCTTGTCAGTAGGCATGTTGTATATCTAACACATATACTGTGTACTAAACAAATTCGAGCTAACTACTAGCTTCAAGTTTTTTGACACTTTGACCCAAAGAACATAGTCTCTCATCCACACTTGGTTTTTCATGGGCACTTGGAAGATTGCTGAGGAAACTCCATTTTCATCTCCGCAAGTCAGATGGCTGTTTGCTTTCTGCCTGCTGATGTGTGGAGAAGCCAGAGTTTGTGATATCTCTAGGGTAATGTGTTTGGAAGAAGTAATATTAAGTGGAGACGGGGTTATTTCTTTCTTGTGTGTGAAATGCTTTGGTGACTGTGAAGTCTTTCCAAATACATCTCCCAAGTTGATATGATAGTTCAAATCCTCAAGCATTTTCATCATGTCTTAATTTTTCTAATGACCAGTGAATCAAAATGGAAAAACTGAAGCCCAAAATAATTCAGTGACTTGCTGACTTGCTTAATATAATGGCTAACATTTATTAAGGCATAGTCTTCTGAATGCTTTATGTTTATCTTAACTCGTATGATCCTCAGGGCAGTGCTGGCTGGTTGGTGCTACTTTGTGTCTGATTTAAAGACAAGGAGACTGAGGCATGGAGAGGTTAAGAAACTTGCCCAGGATCACTTAGCTGGTAGGTGGAGGTCCAGGACCCATACTGGGCAGTCTGGATGCAGAGTACTCTGCACCACTGCAGAAGATTCTCTAAACTGAACCCTCCTGTGTTTAGAGCTGGAGTTAGGGAATGATGGGTGAGGATGGGATTTAGGGGGGTAGAGGGAGGTATGTAGCTCTCCTACATACACATCCACCTGTGAGTTGCCACATCTCTTCTCCACTCACCCCAAGCCAGGAATGCAAGCACGAGGCAGCCCACCCTTTCCCCAGCTCAGGATCCCATTGTACCTCTTTGTTGTCTCACAAAAATCTGTTTGTTTGATCTTTCCATCTCTTCATTGTTTCATCCTAAATTGAGAGACAGGGATGAGGGCAGAGGGGGAACTGAGATCAAACCTTTCAGAGGGTGAGAGCTGACAATGCCAGGGTTTCTCTCTGACTTCTCTATGCTTGTTGCTTGTCAAATAGACATTTCCTCAAAATGCCTCTTAATGTCACCCTTCTTTCTTCTTCTTGTGCCCTTTAATCTGATTGATTGTACAGATATCAATTGCTTGTGTATCTGGGAGGTAAGGTCGGCCTGTTCGCCATAGAGAAGCTGTGATCGCGCCCTTGCTGTACATGTAAAAACCAAGGAGACTGAGGACGGGGTAAGAAGAATTCTTTAAAAAATTTTTTTTAAAGATTTTATTTGTTTACTCATGAGAGACACAGAGAGAAGCAGAGACACAGGTAGAGGGAGAAGCAGGGGAGCTTTGTGGGGAGCCAGATGTGGGACTTGATCCTAGGACCCCAGGGTCACACCCTGAGCTGAAGGCAGCCGCTCAACCACCAAGCCACCCAGATGTCCCAGTAAAAAGAATTCTTACACAGTGTTATCTTGTGGTCAGGAGGTGTTTTCAGGAGGGAAAGACAGCCAGAAAGATATAGTAGCCATTCGTTTGGGAGCAGTGCAAGTCTCCTGCAGGCTCAGATTCAATAGCTCCTGTTCTTTGAAAACCTTATTTTTATTTTCTTACTTGCTTTAAACAATAACAGTGCCTCTCTCAGGTTAGATTGTGACGGTGGCATGTTTGTGTTCCTCCGAATTTCCTACAGTTGCATGGCTATGCTCATACCCCTTGTTTTGCCATTTCTTAATTATTCCACAGTGCCACACACACACACACACACACACACACACACACACTCACATACGCTGTGGGTTGTAGGCCTGGAGGTTCCCTTGAGGACACCAGCTGCCTGGGAGAAGGACAGAAAGGTCCCAAGGCACAGGTACAAGAGTCAGTGCCTGAAGGAGAACAGTGAGTTCAGAGCAGTGTGGGCAGGTGCCTCGGGCATGAAGTGCTGGGACTGGGTGTGCAGTAACTGGGAACAGTGCAGAGTGGGGCCCAGGAGGCTGGAAAGATGCTGAACTGGAGGGGTCTTTGGTGTACTTCAAGCTGCTTTTACTTCCTTTCCGATGCCATCAGGGACCAAAGAAGGGTTTTGTATCCTAACTGGGGGGTTAGCTATAACTGGAGTTTTGTTTTAGGGTGTTTCCCTCAGCATTCCTGGGAGAAGAGGCTGGAGGGGGAGCATACCCAGAAAAGGCCAGAGAGGCCCCTACTGTAGTCATCCACATAAGGAGTCATTAGGTCCTAAGGTGAGGTGATGGTGAGCATGGCGCCCAGAGGGCACATTCCACACGCATTTGGGTAGTAGAATTGAATGACATGGCTATAAATTGGATGCGATAGGCAGGGTAAGGAAAAGGTCTAGGGTCATTTATATAATTATGTTTCGGTATTCAGGATTATCTTTGGTATGGCCAGTTTTGACCTATTTAGCAAATCAAAATAATATGGTGGACAAATAAGCCTAAAGAAATCTAAGGTGATGGGTTCAGTTGATGATCCAGGACAGTCTGGAGTCTGGTACTGAGGATCAGAACTCAAGAAAAGCAATAAGAACACCAGGAATAGGGATTCAGTCTTCCAAGACCAGGGGTTCTGGCTAATTCTGACAAGATCGTCTAACTTGCCCTGCACTGCTTTAAAGATGGCCATCCATTCAACAGTGTGTAAGCCCTTCACATATTCAGGACACTGTCCAAACCTGATCGCAGGCAGGAATTTATGAAAAATTAGGGGACACCTGGATGTCTCAGTGGTTGAGTGTCTACCTTTGGCTCAAAGTGTGATCCTGGGGTCCTGGGATCGAGTCCCACATTGGGCTCACCTCAAGGAACCTGCTTCTCCCTCTGTCTGTGTCTCTGCCTCTCTCCCTGTGTGTCTCCTGAATAAATAAATTAAATAAAATCTTAAAAAAAAAAAAGAGAGAGTAGAAGGAACCATCATCATTTAACCCTTCCAAAGGGCAAACCCGACAAGCTGTGGATAACACACGTGCACGTATGTGTCTACAGGTGCACATTGAAGGATGTGTCATTTGAAGTTAACTGGTAGAAAACAAAATGTATACAACACTTTCTACAGATGCTATTGTTCTTGTATTTGCGGGGCTTTTTGATGCACAAGGATGTTTCTCTCACTGACGTGTATATGTTGGTTCTAACTTGTTCTCCATCTATTTCACATGGAATGGGAAGTCTAAGACTCTTACAGAAGGGAAATAACTCACAATAATTTTTACCTTGGGGTCTTATTTTCCTCCTGGTCCAGTTTAATGGAAAGACAGTAAATGTGCACTCAGATTTCTCCAGAGACTGTTTTACTCTCACATCAAAGCATAAGATGCTTCAACTACATTAATCAAATAAAAACAGGATACACATCCTTTATGTGACTCTTTAAAAGGACTAACTAGAAAGGCTACCCAATAGATGAATGTGTAAACATGATGTTAAGGGACACCTTACTGGCTCAGTCCATAGAGTATGCAACTCTTGATCTCAAGGTTGTCAGTTCAAGCCCCAAGCTGGGTATGGAGCCTACTTAAAGGAACAAAACAAAAAACCAAAAACCCACATAATGTTAAATGAAAGTTAAAAAAAACCCTGATGCCAGTGCATGATGTATCTTCGATGCAAATGCCTTCCAGACCAAAATTACTAGTGTCTCTAGGGCAATGATATAAATAATCTGTGCTTACTTTTTGACTCATGAAAGAGTTGGCAAAAGTAATGAGTTTTTAATAGTTTCATAAATACCACATCTGAAAATAGTTCATGAATATTTGGGACTCATTTATGAAATGCTTATATGTTATTTCAAGAAGGCACACATTTTGTCACAGTTTGTGACTTGCAAAGGCTCCAATCAATGGCGGGATTCAGGACAAGTGTACAATTTGCATAGGCATGAATTTAGGTGTCAGAATTTTCCTTGCATGTAAAATGCCTGGAGTTCTCACATCATCTTAACTACATCAGCATGAAGGTAACTGAGGACCAAAAGAAGCAAACAGCAATATATGGTGTAAAATACAATCCCCCCTCTAACCCTCATTTTGGTGCACACCATTTGTTACTACATCTGAAGACAAAGCGTCTTCCTGGCTTCCTTTCCTTTTGTTCCAAATCTGTCCTCCAATGACAGGCGAATATGTACTCCAAGAGGAAGTGCTTATTTGTAGCGCAGGCTACTGTGGTTGCCGTGTAAATGGCGAATGCTCTTTTGTCCAATTGTCCTGGAGTTCAGTCCTTCATTTTGTATAGAAAGCCAAGGAGGAAGTAGTAACCATTTTTAATATTGTGACTCTCCTTTGAAGTCAATATTAGTATGGAGTGAGGTACTTTGAAGCTATTAAAATACATCTATCGGGGTGCCTGGATGGCTCAATCCATTAAGCGTCTGCCTTTGGCTCGGGTTGTGATCTCAGGGTCCTGGGATCGAGCCCTGTGTCAGGGTCCCCGTTTAGCAGGAAGTCCACTTGTCCTCCCTCTGGCTCATGCTGTCTCTCATGAGCTTATTTTGTCCAGAGATATTTTAGCTGCTGTAAAAACTCAACCTTTCCCCTTTCTTGGTTGATTTCTCAGTCCTGATTCTAGGCAGCTTCTATATTTGCTAAAACAAGTAGAATCAATGTTTCAATAATTTTAGACTGTATTCACAATGTGCTGGATGTTTTAAAGCAGCCCAGAAAGTTACTGGGATCTCTGAATGTTCACCTAACTTAATATTTCCTGAAAAGTCTGCCAAAAACTGCAGAGAGAACATGACAACTTTGTGTGTGTGTGTACATGTGTGTGACCTTTTCTTCTTTCTGTTCAGGATTAGGATATATCATCAGTCAAATTTATTCTGGGCTCTGTGTCACTAGAAACTGACAGCCAAGGAACTTGTGGCTTTGGTGAAAGGGGCTTGAAATCCAGGTACTTGCCCCACCAATGGGTGGGAAGGGATGCGTTAGAGAGGTTTCAGCCAACAAACTGACTGGCTCCTGTGCACACATCTCCTGGGATGCAATGCCTGTTCATACAGCTGGCTTCACAAGTAGATAAAAACTTAAGGTGCTTGTAAAAAATGACTTCCTTTCTAGTCTGCCAAAGATGTGTTTAACACTGTTCCTTTGTGGAGGCCAGTGGTGGAGGCATCAGGACAACTGGCTCAACCAGAAGCCTGTCCTCCCTCTGATCCTGCCCCCTCATCTCGGGTCTTGACTGCACCGAAAGTGTCCTTTCTCTGTGCTCCGTATAAATGTGGTCCATTCCATTTGTTCGGCACAAAGAACATGCTAACTGGAGGTCTTAGATACCTGTAGGCTCCTGTTATGACTCTGTGACTGAGCTCTTAGTTTAGAGTTAGGTGGTCAAGAGTGATGGCTCTCGTCCCATGGCCTGGGTTTAACACTGGGCTTGTCACTAACTATGTCATCACCTTCTTCCACTTCCCTAAGCGTCAGTTTAGCCAACTGTAAAATAGGGCTCCTCATAATCCTTCCTCACAGGGTGATGAAGATCCAAGGAGATAGCAGCAGAAATGCTTAGCAGATGAGCCAGGCTCATTGGAGGCTGTCAGTGAAGTTTAGCAATTTTTTTAAAAAAAGGTTTTATTTATTTATCTGAGAGAGAGAGAGAGAGAGAGAGAGAGAGAGAGAGAGAGAGAAAACACAGGCAGGAGGAGTAGCAGAGGGAGAAGCCGATGCCCCACTGAGCAGGGAGCCCGATGTGGGACTCCATCCTGGGACCCTGAGATCATGACTCAGGCTGAAGGCAGATGCCCAACTGGCTGAGCTCCCCAGGCGCCCCCACAATTTAGCTATTAGAGGTAAATGTGTCTTTTGATAAGCAACAAGTTTTTACTCTAGCAAAAGGCCAAATACCCATTAAATTCGATTACACCACGTAGCTGACCATCTTGCTTTCTGGTAACTCAAGTTGACAGAGCATTTGGGAGAAGTTGGCAGCGCTGGTTTGAAGCTGGTTTCTCCCCCTCATCTTTAAAGGGAGCAGAGAAAAACCAGTGTGGTCTGGTTCTGAGGAAAACCAGGTCAGGCTTTGTTTCCCATTTAGAAGACATCCTGTGTATAAACGCATATCGCGATTCCCAGAATTCCTTCGTGACAGCTTCCTTAGTTAATGGGCAGGGAGGATTTTCTCAGGCTGGGGCTACACAGATCTGCCTCAGAGGAGAAAGCCAAATAATTCCTATTTTTGGCCTTGTGCTTAGAAAAAGGGGACAAACTGCTTGTTTCAAAAAACTTTCTGGGACATTAAACAACAGTGTTCTTTTTTTTTTTTTTTTTTTTTTTTTTAAAGGGGAGGAGATCTAGTAGGCTGTCCAATTTCACCCTTAGGATAAAACAATTTTTTTCTCTAATGTGCTGATTCTTAACCGTTACTCTCTTAACTTTTCTGAGCTGGTCTCCCAGGGTATATAAGAAACACAAATTGCTGATGGGACAGGGCTGAATGTTTCCATTTAGCTTCTCAGCTATAATCTAGAGGACTGAGGTGGCTGCTGTGGCTTCCCTTCATAGTTCATGGGTGTGTGTGTGGGTGGGGTGTTGGTGGGCGGACAAACGGCCAAGAATGCAGTCTTGACTTCCTTCTCGTGGTCTGTCTTACTGTCACTTCTCTTTGATACCTTCTTGTCATGCTTTTAGCTCTCAGGCCAACGTACTGCCTTACGGTTTGCTAAGAAGGCAGCACTGCTTCTGAGGGTGCATTCAGGAAGCGAGTTCACCTTTGCTACTCTCTTCCCCCAGGCCACACTTTTGTTTAGTCTCCTCTACTCTTCCCACTTTCAACCTTCCCCTCTCAGGTTAAGGCTTTGATTTTTCCTCTCACAAACGGTACCTTTTTTCCTGCATATGCACATGTGGAAAACACCTTCACTTCTTCAGTCTTGTCAAAAAAGGAAGGAGCCATTTTGTTCAAAGCAATCAGTCTCTTTCCCCTACTGAGCAAACACACAGAAATAAGATTTTCTTTCTTTCTTTTTTTTTTTTTTTTTAAAAAGATTGTGTTTATTCATGAGAGACACAGAGAGAGAGAGGCAGAGACACAGGCAGAGGGGGAAGCAAGCTCCCTGCAGGGAGCCCAATGCAGACTCGATCCCCGGACCCCAAGATCACAACCTGAGCTAAAGGCAGAAAGCCACCCAGGTGCCCCAGAAACAAGATTTTCACACACAAAATCATGAAGATTCAACCCCGTCTATGTATTTTTAAAATTTAAATGACATTCTAAGAATTCTGTCATGTGCTCAAAGAACTAGGACCGAAAACGATTTGGTTTCTAAATGGTCATATTTATACATATGAATAAATGAAAGGGAACTCATAAAGGAAGAAAAAAATCTTTCAATGAAACACATCAATATATATGGCTCAGTGTGAATATTCTTATTTTCTCTCATTTTATCATCTGAATTACTTAATATGAATTTCTTTTTAAAGATGTTTTTTAAAGTAATCTCTACCCTCAACGTAGGGCTTGAACTCATGGCCTAGAGATCAAGAGTCACATGCTCTACTGGCTGAGCCAGCCAGGAATCCCTGAATTACTTAATATGAATTTATCTTCCTGGAAACTTTAACTAAATATAGGAAGGCCATATAGCCTTGTATTAAAGAGTGGCCTTTCGGGATCCCTGGGTGGCGCAGCGGTTTGGCGCGTGCCTTTGGCCCAGGGCGCGATCCTGGAGACCCGGGATCGAATCCCACATCAGGCTCCCGGTGCATGGAGCCTGCTTCTCCCTCCGCCTGTGTCTCTGCCTCTCTCTCTCTCTGTGACTATCATAAATAAATAAAAAATTAAAAAAAAAAAAAAGAGTGGCCTTTCGTATCAGACCCATCTCAGTTTAACTCCTACCTTGGCTTCCTTTCTTGTAGCATAAACTTGAACAAGCCACTTAACCTTTCCAAGCCTTAGCATCCTTATCCCTAAAATAAGTCTTCATGTGTGTGTGCGTGAGAGAGATGTTATGACTTATAATAAAAAATGTATTTTTGATCTTCATCTAATTCCTGACACAGAGCTCCTAAGACCCTTGGAATTTCCTGTAATGAGAGTGATTAAGGTGTCTTGTTATTAATGAGGTGATGTTTGGACCACACTTACAGATGGGACCTGGTTGTTGAAGAACCCACTGTGATGGAGGGTGGGAACTTTCAACCCTACTCCCCTCCCCTGCCCCTGACCTTTTCTGGAGAGAAGCCTCCATAAAAAGTCCAAAGGCCAGGGTTTGCAGAGCTTCCAGCTTCATGAACACCCGGGGATTTGGGGAGTGTGGTGTGACTAGAGAGGGCATGGAGTCTCTGCAACCTACCCCTGTACCTTGCCCCTGCATCTCCCATGTGGCTGTTCCTGAGTGATAGCCTTATATAATAAACCACAATCTAGTGAGTAAACCATCTTTCTGAGTTCTGTGAACTGCTCTAGCAAGTTAATCGAACCCAAAGTAGGGAGGTAGATACTCCTCCTTTTGTTCTATCTTACAAACACAAAACAAAACAATACAAAATATTGGCAATTATCTGGTAAGTTGATCCAAGAACAAGGCCAACCTTCTCTCTTCAACACATTACACTCCATAGCCCACGGCAGACATCTAGAAGTTACGTTTGCTGCCACTCCCCCACCCCCGACCACCACTCTAGCCCCACATCCAATCAGTCCCCAGGGCCAGCCTACTCTGTCTGTAAATCCACTTTGACTCCAGGGGAGTTTTACAGTGTATAACATCATTGTTTTGGCTGGATTTATCAAAACACTCCTCCGATCTGTTTTACCTAAGTTTCTCTTATTAAAAAAAGATTTATTAAGCGCCAGCTCTTTGCCAGGTGCTAAGAAAAAAAAATGAAAGAGAAGTGCTCTGATAACTATCTACATAAGACAGCACAGGAAACGTGATTATATGGATGTTGAGCCCAAGAGGAATATCTGTAATGGAAAGAAACAATCAGGAGTGGGTGAGTCTTCCTAGGAAAGGTAACCACAGGAAAAGAAGAATGCTAGGAATAGGACTGGGGGTGGGGGCAGGGATAAAATTCAAGGGTAAGTAGACAAGGAGGAAATAAAGGAATTAGAAGAGCCACCAACAACACAGAAAGAGAAACAGAAAAGAGGGGGTGTCAGGGATAAAGGTGTAATATTATAAATTTATTTTAATAAATAGCATAAAATACACCACATACACACAGCATGTAAAACTGGTGAAATCTGAATAAGATGGGTGGATGGTACCAATGTCAGTTCCCTGGTTGTGACCTTGTACTGTAATTATGCAAAATGTTATCATTGGGGAAAGCCTAGTGATGGATATATGAGGTCTCCCTCTATGTTGTTCATTACAATTACATGAGAATCTAATTTATCTCAAAATAAAAGTTTTTAAGCTAAAAAGGACTGTATATCTTAGAAATGGATCTTTCCAAATTCCTGGTGGGGCTTCAGACCAAACTCACCATGTTTGTTTCTGTGTGTTTGCTTCTTGGGGGGAAGAGACTGATTGCTTTGAACAAGATGGCTCCTTCCTTTCTTGACGAGACTGAAGAAGTGAAGGTGTTTTCCACATGTGTATGTATAGGAAAAAAGGTACTGTTTGTGAGATGAAAATACAAAGAGTTAATATGAGAGGGGGAAGGTTAAAATATATTTTAAATATTATAAAGGTGTCAAGGACACCTCCTCCCCCAGGGGTCTGAAGTTTCTGACACAACCCAGGAGTCAGGTGTAGGTAGAAAAGTGTCCAACTGAGTTGAGGACCTTTGGGTCCTTGTTGGTCATTATGAGGGTGATTTCAGGGACATCATGATGAGAGCAGAAGCCAGATCCTAATTGGTGGAGGAAGGACTGGCAGATGAAGAAGTGGGGGAAGCTAGTATGAGTGACTCTCCCTTTGCAAGCAGGGAGAGAGATGAGAATATAAACAAGTGAACACTGTGGACCAAGGGATAACCAGGCGGGTACATAAAAGGCAGGACATACATCAGTTACCCATGGGCTCTGGAGTGGGGGTGCCTGGCTGGGAAAGCTGACTCTGCCACTTGTTCTCCGTGTGACAGTACTTCAGTTCTTTCATCTGTAAAATGGGGATCGCCATAGTATCTTTCTCACTGAATTGTTACAAAGATCAAAGGTGAGGTGCCTGGTAGATGGCAACTACCCAATACATATCCGCCTTAATTGCTCTATTCAAAGTGTTATGGAGACAGCAGCATAAAAGGTGATGAATCTGTTGGGTGCACAGAGTTAGAGAAAAATCTGTCCTGGAAGCTGGATCACAAAGGGTGAGTAAGATTTTTTTCAGGTGGAGAAAAAAAAAATCAAAAAGCATATTTGAGAAGGGAGCACAAATTAGAAAAACAAAGACAAGTAAATGAAATTGCAGGGTGAGTTTGATCCACAGCCGCACCAGGAAGTTGGAAAGATCCATTTCTAAGATATACACTCTTTTTTTTGTCTTAAAAACTTTTATTTTGAGATAAATGTAGACTCACATGTAATTGTCATGAATAACATAGAGGGAGACCTCATATATCCATCACTAGGCTTTCTCCAATGATAACATCATGCATAATTACAGTACAAGGTCGCAACCAGGGAACTGACATTGGTACCATCCACCCATCTTATTCAGATTTCATACACTGTTCACCGTTCCTTCTGGGTGTTTTTTTATTTTTTGTTTTTTTGTTTTTGCAATCTAACAAAGTGAAATGAAACAATTCGCATAATGTGTGGTCTGGGGGCAAAGATTACCAAAAAAAAGGCCAGCCTTGTCTTGAAATCTGACCTCATGCTATGGTATCTTAAGCAGATACTGATGTTTACAGTTTTCCTTTGTCTACTCTTATATCTTTAGGTTTTCTAGATGCTCCAGGTGTCTTTCCACAATGTTCCTTGCCACAGTAGCATGGAAGAGATGGAAAAAAGGAGAGAGGGGAATGTGCAGCAGATATGAAAATCAGCTGTTTCTAAGTCACCAATACCTGTATAGGCAACCACATACTATTTTAATTTCCTCTTGCTTCAGATAAAAGCTCTTGAGATAAAATTCTATGTTCATGACTTTGACTTCTCTTTCTTTCTTTCTTTCTTTCTTTCTTTCTTTCTTTCTTTCTTTCTTTCTTTCTTTCTTTCTTTCCTTCTGTAGGCTCTATGCCCAATGTGGGGCTCAAACTCACAACCCCTAAATCAAGAGTCACATGCTGTACCGACTAAGCCAGCCAGGCAGGCGCCTCTTTGACTTTTACTTCTTGAAAAATATTGTACATAAGTCATGACTACAGATAAAAGTCAATGGTTTTCTTTAGTGAGGGAAAACTGTATCGTAAATTTATTATTTATGTTTTGGTTAAACTTTTGATTTCAAAAACAAACAGCTTGGCATCGTGAATGCCTTTGGTCTTGCTTATGGCCCTTGTATATATCTGGACAGGGTTGTACTGACCTTCTGGAGAATTGCTTTAACTGCATTGTGCTACTTGGCTATGTTGGCAGATGAGTAAGAAACAGTCCTGTGAAATTCATCATCACGTTTACCGTAAGGATATTGCTGAAAATGGGCTTCATTCCATTGCATGGTATTCTGTTTATGAACATCCTTAGGAGGCTATTTTTATAGTCTTAATATGAAGAGTGTTTGTGCTTCTCTTGATGGAGTGGCCCAGTTTCACAAGTTTCACAATATAGGCACTATAGTTGTATTTTGTCTTTGCAAAGATTTCTAGAAAGCTTAGAATATATCTCTGGTTCAACCTGAGCAAGTACCTTTTACATACTGGCCTAATTCCTGGTGTTGCTTACATTCCTGTTCTCTTTCTTGTATGCTCCTAACTCATGTTCTTTTCATATATACTATGTTTCTTTCAAAGCTACCTTAATTTTTTTGAGGTATAAGAGTAGCTTAAGAACATAAGATCTGGGGCAGCCTGGGTGGCTCAGTGGCTTAGCACCTGCCTTCGGCTCAGGGTGTGATCCTGGAGTCCTGGGATCGAGTCTCACATCGGGCTCCCTGCACGGAGCCTGCTCCTCCCTTTGCCTGTGTCTCTGCCTCTCTCTCTCTTTTTGTCTCTCAAGAATAAATAAACAAAAACTTAAAAAAAAAAAAAGAACATAAGATCTGGGGTCCAAATGTCTTATTTCAAATTTCTGTCACCACTTGCTGACTGTACAAACTTGGGCAAGTTATTTAATGTCATCAAACCTCAGTTTTCTCATCTGCATAATAAGAGCTTACGAGTTTTTACTTCGCAGATTGTGTGAGGATTAAAGGAGGTAAGTCATGAAGAAGACTGAGCACAATGTCAGGCACATAAGAGGGCATTCAACAAATTCATGTCATTGTTGCTGTCACTAACAACGTCTCATCTTCATATTAGCAAACATGATATAAGCACACACATATATGAAAAATATGATCATAATTTTTAGGAAATGATTCCGTCTTCTTCGTGTTTATTTGATTTTCACATGCCTTGATACTCATTACCAGCCAGTTTCAGGAAATAGATTTTCAAATGTTAACAGCTCAAATCATGGCAAAAGATTATACTCGATAATTAGCATCGCCTTAGATAGCTATACAGAAATGTAATGCTTTTTATATTTGTGTCTCTCTTACTACATAGAAGCTAGTGTTCTGTCTTTAGGCTGATGTATCTATTTACATAGTAGTTCTAGAAGTGTTAGTGAAATGCAGATTATCTTATCTTGCAATTTAAATGAAATATTGCACAGATAATTTCAGAAAGGAATTTTCCAGATAGCAAGAAATAGTCCTCAGCAACATGAAAAACCAGAAACAATACTAGATCTAATTCTGAAAGAGCACAGCCATGTGATGAGTGCACCATTTCATTTTTAAGGACATAGATTTAATTTCATGTGACAATCTGGCATCAACATTTTCCTCTGGTCTTCTTTTTTCCAAATAGCCCTGTAAATATGAAAATGCAATCAAATAGGAAAAGATTAAATTTGTGAGACTACTTGCAGGGAACCATGGTTATTATGGAGGCAGTAAATGAACAAAATAGATTAAGGAAAATGCCAAAGAAAGTTGCATGATATAAACACATCTAACATAACTAATGAGAATCCTACGTGCACAATAAAATGTCACCCTGTATATCTAGCTCATTGTTTTCTACCATTTCCATCTATCATATTTATCAAAAAAATGTAATAACTCTTCGGGATATCATATTAATTCATGCAATATTTTTCTCTCTCCTACCAAGGCAAGGAGGGAAATTTTGCATTAGTAGTAGGTTTTGTTTTCCTCAATATTAACAAATCTTTTGCAACATTCCTTTATTTAAAAGAGTTGAAGTTAGCAATCTAGGGGCACTGGCTGACTCAGTCGGTGGAAGGTAAGTCCTTGATCTCAGGGTCCTACTATTGAGGCCCACATGAGGTGTAGACATTACTTAAAAATAATATCTTTAAAAATGTTTTCTTAAATTAAAAAGAAGATAAAAATAAAATTAGCAGTCTACTTTAAAGGGGTATGAGTATAAAACTAATTCTTAGTGACTTATACCTAAATATTTAAAAGTTCTTTTGTTTATAAAAACATAATAATACATGGCAATTTTCTATGACAAAAAATTAATTTTAAGTTTTGTCTCATTTAAATTCTTAATGGTTTTATTTATTTGCATTACATAATTCACTTTAGTTCTGATTATGCTTTTATAAAATAGAATATATATCTATCTATTTTAATCCACATGTTGAATGAATCTCCAATAAAACTTCTTTTTTAAAGATTTTATTTATTTATTTTTGTGTGTGTGTGAGAGAGAGAGAATGAGCCAGGGGAAGGGCAGAGAGAGAAGCAAATTCTCTGCCGAGCAAAGAGTCTGAATCAGGACTCAATCGTAGGACCCTGAGTTCATGACCTGAGCTGAAGGCAGATGCTTAACCACCCAGGCATCCACCCAGTGAATTTCATTTAATGGTAAGGAATTCCTTATCATGACTTAAACAGCATTAGTTATAGAACTGAGGTCCAGTGACATTTTTTCCTTCCCTTTCACCGTCTTCTTGTGCAGTAACTTAACAAAAGTTACTCAAGGAGTCTTTGATGATATGTTCCAAAGTGTCAGCCTGACATTGGCCTAGCATCATAATTGTATAGATTATGTAATAATCATAACTGTATAACTGTATAGTTAGAGTGACATAACTGTCATGTGCAGAAGTCAGGGGCATTAACATCCTTAGGCTGGCCTCCTCTGTTATTATCTGCCACTCTGGCACTTCTTCTCGTCCCCTTTCCCTCATATTTCTCATCTCTTCCTAGGAGAAAAGTAATTGAATTATGCTCACCAGACTTTTGAAATGCACTTAGAAAACCATGGTCAAGGATAGTACAACAGTCAGTGAAGTATGTTTAAAGTGCATTTCTTTCATATCATTTATTTTCAGAAGTCAGGATTAATATTCCAACTTTTGGATAGTAAGACTACAGCACAGATGGAATTAATGAATTTCTAAAGTTAGCAGGGGAGTTGAAAATAGAAGTTACATTTCCAGAATCTTAATCATCTGCTTGAAACTTTAAGTGTTTTGACATGCAGACAGTTCTATGAAGAATTTTGTCTTGATTTAGAAGGCTGATGTTTTTCATTGTAGTTCATCTAAATTGCACTGAAGTGCACTGATGGGAAGGAAACAAATTTTTGTGATGTATTCATTATCGCCTAATACTTTACATACATTAGCTCCAGTTAGTCCTTATAGCACCCCTATGTGGCAGTTGTTGCTGTCCCCATTTCACAGATTAAAAACAAAAACAGAGATTCAAAAAGAGATGAGTCCCAGCCTTCTGGTTTAGATTTGGGATCACCATTCCAAAGTGGGAGAGGAAAACATTAAGTGTTGTGAAATATTTTCACATTTTACTGTAGATTTTATGTATTTATTGATAGTTTTTATGAAAAAAAAAAGGGCAATGTGTAATAAAAGAAATGAGTGAAAAGGATATTCTTGCCCTGGAACATGAAGTCTGATCACTTTTCCGGCACAAATACTCAAAAGATTTGGAGGCGATATACTGTTTTCATATTAAAAGAATCTCTGCTATATTAGGGAGTTAACGCAAAATTCATTAATGTCCATATTATGTTTTAAAATAAAACAAAAAAAACTTCAAAGAAATTTCTGAGTGCTATAGTGATGTTCCAGACTTCCTAGGGGCAGGGTTTTACTCTCCTCTGTTGTTGGGGCACTTGATGAAAAGTCGGAGGAGCCTGAGGTAGCTTTTTAATTACTGCAATTGTTCCATGGCTTTTGCCACGTCACTTCCTGGTTGCCTTTCAAAGTCAATGAGGATTTACTTCTGAGAAAAATCAACTTTGAGAAATGAATTACTCTCCCTGGGAGGATGGCAGATCCAATATATGAAAACAAAATTATATTGGGGAGAAAAAGAAAACTGCTTTTAGCCGTGGCTGGATGTAATCAAGCTTCTATAGATCAAAGCCAGTTAGCAGTGAGGTTGACGTTAGCAGTGAGAATAAGAGACGTTTTGGCTGTGCAGGCTTACCGGCAGAAAACACCAGAACCCTCAAACTCTCCAATGCCTTTTGCACACACACTTTCCTTCATGGCCACTTAGAATGCCCTGGGACAGCTACCAATGAGCATCCCCTCAGCATCCTGTGGTCTTGATCTACCTCTTCTCAAGGTCTCCTGATCCTGGGATCAGCCTCTGCACAGCCTCAGGACTCCAGCTGTGCCCTTACCTCTCCATGGGAGACCGTGTCCTCCCTGGGCCATCTCTCCCAGTACTTCCTCTGGCACTGCTCTCATGACACCCTATTGTAACTGCTCATTTAGTCACTATATCTATATCTATATCTATATCTGCTAGACTGTAAGCTCTGTGAGGGCAGGTCCATGGCTGCCTTTCTCACCCCCCAAAAAGAAGTGCTTATAAATGTTCGATGAATGAACAAGGAAATGACTGCTCCCCGTGCTTTCTCTCTCAGCAGTGAGGGAAGGTGGTTCCTACCAGTTACCATTCTTCACAGGCTCCTAGAGAATCACAAGCCGCTCTTCTCACCTCAAGGAACCCTGGTCAAGTTCCTGGAGGTCTAGGTTAGATGAGGTTTGAGGAACACCAAGCAGTCACTTCTGCAGAAAATTAACCAGTAGGTCAGAGTCTGGACACTTTGGCCCTTACCTTTGAGCAGTATGTGGCCCATCCACAGCCAACAATATGAAGTTAGGGGTGAATGTTGACTTCTCTTTATTTGATGGTTTGATTCCAAGGGCTAACTCTTCCATCTCAATATGTGGAGATTAAAAGTATTGTTTTTTTTATTTTTTTAAAGATTTTATTTATTCACGAGAGACACAGAGAGAGAGAGAGAGAGACATAGGCAGAGGGAGAAGCAGGCTCCCTATGGGGAGCCTATGGTGGGACTCGATCCCAGGACCCCGGGATCACATCCTGAGCTGAAGGCAGACACTCAATCACTGAACCACCCAGGCGTCCCATAAAAGTATACTGCTGAAGTCAGATTGCTAAGGTTGAAAACCAGTTCAATCACTCGAGGCAAATCACTCTACCTTAATAAACCTTAGTTCCATCATCTGTGAAGCGAGGCCAATACTAGCCCACCTCAGAGTCGCCAGGAGGATTAAAGGCGATAAATTCTGAGAAGCCTTTAAAATGGTGCCTGGCACATAGCATGTACTGTAAATATGCATATAAATATTTCAGTATTATTATTTTACTCTAGCCAGCAGGAGGCCCTCCTATGCTGAAACTCCTTGAACGTGTAGCATCAGAGGTTAGGCTCCAACACTGTTTGCACACACAAATACATATGCACACACTCATGCATGTGCGTGCACCAGTTGGTGAAATCAAATAAGGGCTCAGTGCTTATTCTGGAAAATGGATTAATTGAAGTGAGGAAAGCAAAGACATGCTTGTATTATGAGTCCATGACCTAATCAGAGAGGGGGGGCAGGGAAAAAAGCAGAAATAGTAATCTGTTCCAAGAAAAAACAATCTCCTTGGATTCTGGCCCACAGAATTGCAGCAATCTCTGCCACCGTGGACATTACCCTCCTCTCTGGCATTGCTTCCTAGCTGCTGTGGGATGCTGGCCCTGGGAACATATTTTTAACTGAATGAAAAACACATCAGGATTCCCAAAAGGTGGAAACTCAGTGTCTGCCAGGGTGACATGGCCTTTTGGATACTTCTGTTTGGAGGCCAAAATACCTAAAACTCAAAGATGAAAGATTTCTTCCATCTGGAAGGGAACTGAAGGAATTCCTCTGGAAGGATCTGGGCTACTCTCAGGCAGAACAGTGGCCCTGCCAATGCCACAGGGAGCCGGGGAAAGGGCCCTTCTTCCACCGCCCAGCCTCCCTGGTGAGATGAACCTCCTCCTTGCAAGCTTATGAATATCAATGAGCCCAAACCACATGTGAAAGAGCCAGAACATATTGCAACAGCCAAATTGCAAGTTGGCTCCTAAAACTTGGCCAAAGGAGCATATAATTCAAACAGTGGGGCTGAGGCTGGCACTGCGCCGGAGCCTAAGGAGGGATGGAAGAAACCTCCGCTCAAGTCCCTGAAACCTCTGGCAGATCAAAAGGAAAGAAAAAGGGAGCAGGCGTGCAGGAGCTCTCATCACTGCCCCGTAAACACTCTTGACCCCGGCCGGTCATCCAGAAGTCAAAATGAAGTGTTCTCCACCAAAGCAAGGCATGAGAAAAGAATCCAATGCCCAGAATGCACACACTGGTTTGGCATAAATAAGAACTTCAATGAACATTGAAAAGCAGTGAAATTCTCTCATTCAACAAATAATTACGGGGCAGTCACTGTATCTCAGACTCTGCTAGGCCATGGGCATAGGGTGCCTAAGAGGAGACAGTTCCTCACCCCAAGGAGTTGACAGTGGCAGTGGCCTGTTGGCTAGGTGAGAGGCAGCCAAGGGGGCGAAGGCACAAGAAGAAGCAGGGTGCAATTTCAGCATGCTCAGCTGCTCCCATGTCATAGGAGGTGGGGTTCCACAATTTGTTTTTCTATTCACTTGTGGATGACATTTGGTGTGTTTCCAGTTTGGAACTATGAAGAAAGTGGTGATGAACATTCATGTCTTCCCAGGATGTACACTTTCATTTCTCTTGGGTTAATATCTAGACATGAAATTATGGGGTCAGATGGTAAGGGTGTATATAACTTCATGAGAAACCAGGTGTTTACCATTTTGCATTTCTATCCTCTGGGTACGAGTCTATCCTTGTCAACATTTACTATTACCTGTTTAAAAAAATTTAGTCATTATGGAGGGGATATAGTGGTAGCCCGCTGTGGTTTTATTTGCATTTCCCTGATGATTAATGATATGGAGCTTTCCCTTCATGTTATTTGTTTTTAGTGCATTTTCTTTGATGAAATGTCTGTTAGAATATTTTACCCATTAAAAAAATCAGACTCTGTTCTTTTATTATTTTGTCAACTCTTTACAAATTCTGAATATGAGTCCCTTATCAGATGAACATTTTGCAAATATTTTCTCTTAATATGTGGCTTGCCTTTTTTGCTTTCTTAACAGTGTATTTTGAGGAGCTAAAGTTTTAAATTTTGATATTTCCCATTTATTATTTTTAATTCATGGTTTATGAAAGATTTTTCTTTTGTTTTGTTCTAGAAGTTTTATGGTTTTAGATTTTCCTTTTAAGTTGAGAATATATTCTGAGTTAATTTTCTTATGTAAGATAAGAATTGAGGCTCCTTTTTTTTGTCATGTGAAAATTCATTTTCCGAAATCATTTGCTGAAGAGACTATCTTTTCCAAATTGATTTCAATCATTTGTTAAAGAAGCCATCTTTTCATGGTTGGTATCTTGGCACTTTTATTGAAAGCCAAATGATCATTTATGTGTGGGCTTATTTCTAGACTCTTGAACCATTTTCATATATCTCTATGTCTGTCCTTATGCTAACATCACACTGTCCTGATTATTTTAGCTTTATATTAAGATTGTTCTTTTCCAAACTGTTTTTTGATCATTTTAGGTTTTTGCATCTGTATATATATTTCTACAAAAAATCCTGCTGGAATTTTGATTGGAATTGCATTGAACCAATAGGTCAATTTAGGGACAATTGTTATCTTAACAACATTAAGCCAATTGCACTATGAACAAAGTATGTCTCATCATTTACTTAGATCTTCATTAATTTATCTCAGCAAAGTTTTGGAATTTTCAATTTACCTACCATCATATATTTCGCTAAATTTATCCATAAATATTTCATGCTCTGTGATGCCACCACAAATGATATTTAAGGGCAGCCTGGGTGGGTCAGTGGTTTAGCGCTGCGGTCGGCTCAGAGCGTGATCCTGGAGACCAGGGATCCAGTCCCATGTCGGGCTCCCTGCATGGAGCCTGCTTCTCCCTCTGCCTGTGTCTCTGCCTTTCTCTCTCTGTCTCTCGTGAATAAATAAATAAAATCTTAAAAAAAAATGATATTTAAAAATCTTCAATTTCCAACTGTCTGTTGCTAGCCTTTAGAGATACAATTACTTCTGTATGTTGACCTCTTATCAAATCCTCTTATCCAATTGACTTCTTAGTTGTAGTTGCTTTTTTGGCAGTTTCCTTAGGATTTTCTACACGAACAACCACAGAGCCAATGGATATGGCAGTTTTATTTCTTCCTTTCCAAACTACATGGATTTTATTTTGGTTTCCTGCCTTATACCCTTGTCTAGGAACTCCCATTGAATAGAAACGCCAAGAGGGGAACTTTTCTTGATTGCAAGGGAAAATAATTCAGTTTTAAATTGTTAGGTATGATGCTAGCTTTACATTTTTGGTGGATTTCCTTTATCAAATTGAGAATATTTCCTCCTACTTCTAGTTTGTTGAGAGTTGGTTTGATTTTTTTTTATTATTATAAATGGGTTTTGATATCTGTCAAATGTTTTTCTACATATGTTGAACTGAACTGGTGATCACATAGCCTCTCCTTTTTAGTCTGTTATTATGGTGAATTACACTTACTGAGTCCTGCATTGTCGAATCAATCTTACAATCCTGGGACAAACCCCACTGGGACATGGAATGCTCTTTTTAAAATATTTAACTGGATCTGCATTACTACAATTTTAATGATTTTGTGTCTGCATTCACAAAGAGTATTGGTCTGCAGTTTTCTATCCTTTTAGTTTCTTTTTTTAGTGTTCGTATTAGCTTCAAAAAAGACATAGGAAAGTTTTCTCCTCTCTACTTATTTTGTGTAGGATTGGTTCAATTCTTTCCTTAGATATTTGGTAGAATTCACTGATAAAAGCCATCTGGAGCTAAGGGGTTTTTTGTGGGAAGGTTTATAATCATAACTTTAATATAAACTGAGATCTTTAAAATATATTAATAAAATATTTTTATAATATATAATAAATATATAATAAAAATATAAATACATTTATATATATAAATAGAGATTTTTAAAGATTTCTTCTTGAGTGAGCTTTAGTTGTTCTGATTTTCAGCAAATTTTCCCCTTTTATCTAATTTGATGAGTTTATCGGCTTGAAGTTATTCATAAATTCCCATATTATCTTTTTGGTATATGTAGAATTGTTCATGCCTAATACTGGTGACTGTGTCCTCTATTTTCTTGTTCAGTGTTAGGTAAAGATTTATCAGTTGTATTTTCAATGAATCAGCTTTGGCTTCATTTTCTCTCTGTCCATTTATTATTTTATTGATTTCTGATTATTTCTTTCCTTCCACTTTGGTTTAAGTTGTTTTTCTTCTTCTGGTTTCTTATGGTGGAAGCTTAGATATTTGGTTTTAAACTGTATTCTTTCCAACATAAGCATTGAAAGTAACAAATTTCCTTTATAGCACTGCTTTAGTTGCATACCCCCCCCTTTATAAGTGTTACTTTTATTTTCATTCAGTTAAAAATATTTTTTTTTCTTTTGATCCTGCCTCAGGTTTATTTGTAGCACAATTAGATAAAAGGGGGAAATTTGCTGAAAATCAGAACAACTAAAGCTCACTCAAGAATAGCACAGGAGGACAGCAGGCCTATGTAGACAGAAGCCCAGGGGTCACCATTCTCACACTGCAGGCAGAAGCCTCTACACTGGAGACTTTGTGGGGGCCTGGGCACTCTTTGCGTTGCAAGAGTAGAAGCAGGAACAGGAGCCGGGGTCACAGCTGCAGCCTGGGCCTTGGTTTGAGCATTGGCCTTGGCCTTTGGCCGGCAGAGCCTGAGACCTTTGGCAATGTGGGCATGAGCACATTTCCTGAGCTTGGGGTGAGCGATGTAGGCAAGTTGATTGAGATTGTGGCTGCTGCCCTTTGGGATCTTGGGCTTAACCTCCTTGGGCTTGACAAGGGCCTTGATAGCCTTGGCACAGGCAGTCACGGCCTTGGCATTGTTGGCCTACATCTTCTTCAAGGCCCTTCTTGTTGTGCTTCTTGGCAAAGCGCATGTTCCTCAGGAACTTGGGGTCTATCCCCTTAAGAGATTCATATCTTTGTGACCATCTTGATGCCATTTCTGTGCCATTTTTGTGACCAGTTGTGCGTGGTGTGGTTCTTGGACTTGGCCATGTCTGCACCAAAGCCCGCAGCTCCCCCTTAACAATATTTTCTAATTTCACTTGTGATTTCTTTTTTTGACCTATATATTATTTAGAAGTATGTTATTTAGTTTACTAACATTGGAGTGTTTGCACTTATCTTTCTAGTATTGATTTCTAGTTAATTGTGGTCAGAGAATATACTATGGATGATTTCAATCCTTTAAAATTTATTGAGGCTAGTTTTATGGCCCCAAATATGGTCTAATTTGATAAATGGTCTGTGTACACTTAAAAATTGTGTTTATTCTGCTGTTGTTAGGTGGATCGTTTTATAAATGCCCATTAATTTAATTTGGTTGATATGTTATTCAAGTCTTCTGTATTCTTATTGATTTTTTGCCCACATATTTTAACAATTATTAGGAGAGGAGTGTTGAAACCCATTTATAATTTTGTGTATTTCTTCTACTTCTATCAGATTTTGCCTCATGTATTTTGAAACTCTGTAGCACTGTTTTGTCTTCTTCATGAATTGAACCTTTATTATTATGGTCCCTTGAACTGAAATTTTCTTTGTGTAATATTAATATAGTCAGTTCCTTTTCTTCTGCCTAGTGCTTGCATGACATATATATTTATCTATCCTTTTTACTCTTTTCTGTAAATTTTTTGAAACTTTTTATTGCCCTTTTATTTTTAACCTGCCCATGTCTTTATAGTTAATGTTGGCTTCTTGCAGGCAGCATATAGTTTCTTGTAGACAACATATCTTCCTTTTTCCTCATTCCATCTGACAATGTTTTTTAATGGAGTGGGTTTTTAAAAAATTGATTTATATCTGATATTTAACATTGTATTCGTTTTAGGTGTACAATATAATGATTTGATGTATATAATAATGGAGTGTTTAGATTATTCACACTCATTGTAATTATTGGTATGGTTAGTTTTAAATTTAGCATTTTCAGATTTGTTTTCCATTGATCCCAATATACTCTTTGTTCTCTTTTTTCTTTGTCTCTCTCTCTCTCTTTTTTAAAGATTTTATTTATTTATTCATGAGAGACACAGAGAGAGAGAGACAGGCAGAGACACAGGCAGAGGGAGAAGCAGGCTCCATGCAGGGAGCCCGATGTGGGACTCGAGCCCAGGACTCCAGGATCACACCCTGGGCTGAAGGCAGGCTCCCCGCTGAGCCACCCGGGCTGCCCTCTTTGTCTCTTTATTTAAATATTTATTTATTTATTTATTTATTTATTTATTTTAGAGAGAGAGAGTGCAGGAGCAGGAGGAGGTGAGGGGGAGGCGCAGAGGGTTGAAAGAGCAGAAAACCCAACATTTGAGCGGGAAGCTCGTTGTGGGGCTCAATCTCAGGACCCTGAGATCATGATTTGAGCCAAAACCAAGAGTTCGATGCTTAACCAACTGAGTCACCCAGGTACCATTCTTTGTTTATTTATTTGTAGTAATCTAATATTTTCGTGATTCCATTTTACCTCCACTATTGGCTTACTAGCTATATCTCCTTTAAAAGCTGTTTTTAGTTGTTGCTCTAGGATTTACAATATCTAACAAATCATAACCAATCATAGTCTACCTTTATTTTTATTTTTTAAAAAAGATTTTATTTTTGAGCAATCTGTACATCCAACATGGGTTTCTAACTTACAGCCCCGAGATCAAGAGTGGCATGCTGAGCCAGCCACATGCTGAGCCATCCAGCCACCCCCGTAGTCTCCCTTTAAATAATCTTACATCATTTCAGGTGACACGTAAGAACAGTACACTGGTACACTTCCATTTTCCTCTTCTTGTCCTTGGTGAAATTGTTGTCATGCATCTTGCTTGTGTATATGTTATAAACCCCACACACTTTATTATATTTGCTTTAAGTAAATGTCTTCTAATGAAATTAAGTAGGAGAAAGAATGTTTTTGTTTTTACCCACATATTTACTCTTTCTGGTGTTCTTTATTCCTTTGTGTGGAATAAAATTTCCATCTGTTATCATTTCTTTTTCTGCCTGAAAAGTTCCTTTAAAATCCTGCAGTTTACTAATCACAGTTTTTTTGTTTTTGTTTTACTAGGAAAAGCCATCTTTCACCTTTACTTTTTTATTCTTTTTTTTCCCTTTGTATGGTATGCTTACATTTATAATGTTGGAAGCTATACTTTTAAAAAAGCAAAGTGTGCTTGGTTTAGCAGCACAGAAAGTTGGAATGACAGAGGGAAGATTGGCATGGCCCCTGCACAAGTATGACATGTACATCCAGAAGCATTCCAGTCTTTTGTATTGAATGCAGTGCATTTAAAAATAGTTAACATAGTAAATTTTATATTATGTTAAGAAAATGCATCTAGAGGAGTGTCTGTCTGGCTCAGTTGGTAGAGCATGCGACTCTTGATCTCAGGATTTTAAGTTCAAGACCTATGTTGGGTTTGGAGATTACTTAAAAATAAAATATTAAAAAAAGAAAAAAGAAAAAAAATGGGCCTAGAAATATACATACAAAATTGTTAACATTGGCCTGCTCCCAGGAAGAGGGACTGGGGCAAAGGACAATTTTCAGATTTTTCCTTCAATTTTAAACTTGTTATCTGGAAATTATTTCGAATATAGAAAAAGTGCATGAGTAAGAATAAGTAAGAATATTACAAAGAATATCTCTATACTACTTGCCCAGACTTACCTACTATTAACAGTTTATCTACTTACTTCATGTCAGCCTCATATATATCTATGCAATCTGTGGGGAGATGATTTAAGTCAATGCAAACGCATCCTGCTCATCAAAATTTCCATCTGGATCCAGCATCTATTGATTTTTGCCGAATGGGTCTTTCCTATGATGGTTGCAAATGGTTATTTTTCAGCTCTGCTGCTCCGTCTTCATTGATCATTTGGCACTTAGTACTTCATTGCAGGCAGGAACTTCCCAGTTGTTTATATACTGATCATTAGGTATAGACTCATAAATACCTATGTTTTCAGTAACTTATAATTCACTCTTGTATTAAATTATCTTGCTGCTCAGATTGTCCTGGATTTGACCAGTGGAGCCCCTACAAACTGGCTCTTGCATCCCAGTGATATGTGACACCCCCTCTCCCCACACCATGTTGAGCACTTCCTTAATATATGGCATAAAAAGATTTTCCAGGCTTTTTTTGTGCCTACCTGCCCCAGTCCTGAATTTAGCCATATCTAGGAAGAGGCTTGGTTCCTTTTAATGAGAGAAGGTATTAGAAACCAAGATCTGGGTGCAAAGTATGCTCTCTGTTCTTGGGGACTCTGCTTCTTGTACCTTTCAGTCAGATGAACAAGAAAATCAATGGATATTTATACATGTACATATACACATATAAATGGACATAAATGTCTATGTACATACAAAAATCAGTACATGCACATGTCTTAGAAATCGTGGATTCGTAATTTCAATTCCATTCATCCCCTCGGGATTTCTTCTTGCCTTCTTCTTCTATCCTATGTATGCATGTGGCTTTTTTATTTCAATGAGAACCTCCCTCAAATTATTATTTATTTATTTGCTCAGTTTCATAATGAATCTAAAATAATTTCAGGACTGCTTCATTCTTGCCTCTATACAAAACAAACCTACTGATGAGAGTACAGGATTTATTTGTAATGTCCTCCATGACCTATTATTCCACCATTAGCTGAGAGTGTTACATGGTAAAATATTCATACATTGCTCAGATTAATTCTTTCCTTTTCTGCTGCTATTTTTTTCTTTTAACAAGCAGCTTTATTGAGGCATAATTTACATGGTATAAAATTCACCGTTTTTAATGGCATCTAGACAAGTGTAAGTAAATTTATACAAGTATGCAACATCACCACAGTCCAGGTTTTGAACACTGCCTTCATCCCACCTGTTTCTCTCACACCCGTTTGCAGATGGTACCCACTCCCACCTCAACCCCGGCAACCACCGGTCTCTGTTCTGTCTCTCTAGTTTTACTCCTTCTGTAAATTTCCTATCAGTGGAATCACACAATATGTAGTCTTATGTGCCTGGTCCCTTTCACTTAGCATCATGCTTTTGAGGCTCATTTGTGCTGTTGGATGTATTAGTAGTTCTCTCTCTTTTTTTTTTATTGGCACATTCAGTGGATGTACTACAACCTGTTTACCTGTTTACAATTGCCAGCTGATGGGTCATATGGTAAGTGTACGTTTAACTTAAGAAACTGACAAGCTGCTTTCCAAAGTGCCTGTATTATTTTACATTCCCATCAGCGGTGTATTTATATTTTTTAATGTTTATTGTAAGCAAATGTATTCTCATAAAGTTGCAGGAAGTTCTTACATTAGGTAGGCTAGTTATTGCTCTTGTAATCTTTTTTTTCACCTTTTTAATGTGTATTTTTTATTGGAGTTTGATTTGCCAACATATAGTATAACTCCCAGTGCTCATCCCATCAAGTGCTCCCCTCAGTGCCCGTCACCCAGTCACCCCCACCCCCCGCCTGCCTCCGCTTCCACTACCCCTTGTTCGTTTCCCAGAGTTAGGAGTCTCTCATGTGCTGTCACCCTCTCTAATTTTTCCCACTCATTTTCTCTCCTTTCCCCTATAATCCCTTTCACTATTTAAATAATTATATTCCCCATATGAGTGAAACCATATAATAATTGTCCTTCTCCAATTGACTTACTTCCCTCAGCATAATACCCTCCAGTTCCATCCACGTTGAAGCAAATGCTGGGTGTTCATCATTTCTAATGGCTGAGTAATATTCCATTGCATACATAGACCACATCTATTTATCCACTCGTCTTTCAATGGACACCGAGGCTCCTTCCACAGTTTGGCTGTTGTGGGCATTGCTGCTATAAACATTGAGGTGCAGGTGTCTCTGTTTTTCACTGCATCTGTATCTTTGGGAGAAATTCCCAGCAGTGCAATTGGAATCAATGGATTCTTGTCTCACACTTAGATCTTTCATCCATTTTGAGTTTATCTTTGTGTATGGTGTAAGAGAAGGGTCTAGTTTCATTCTTCTGCACCTTGCTGTTCAATTTTCCCAGCACCATTTATTGAAGAGATTGTCTTTTTTCCAGTGAATAGTCTTTCCTGCTTTGTTGAATATTAGTTGGCCATAGAGTTGAGGGCCAATTTCTGGATTCTCTATTCTGTTCCATTGATCTATTTGTCTGTTTTTGTGCCAGTACCACACTGTCTTGATGATCACCGCTTTGTAGTACAACCTGAAATCTGGCATTGTGATGTCGCCAGCTCTTGTTTTCTTTTTCAGTATTTCCCTGGCTATTCGGGGTCTTTTCTGATTCCACACACATCTTAAGATTATTTGTTCCAACTCTCTGAAGAAAGTCCATGGTATTTTGATAAGGATTGCATTGAATGTGTAAATTGCCTTGGGTAGCATAGACATTTTCACAATATTAATTCTTCTAATCCATGAGCATGGAATATTTTTCCATCTCTTTGTGTCTTCCTCAATTTCTTTCAGAAATGTTCTGTAGTTTTTAGGGTATAGACCCTTTACCTCTTTGGTTAGGTTTATTCCTAGGTACTTTATGCTTTTGGGTGCAATTGTAAATGGGATTGACTCCTTAATTTATTTCTCTTGTAATCTTGCTCATTTTTTACTTGTGCAGCCCTTTCTTCATAAGTGGTTCAAAGGTAAGTCAGATTATTCCTTGTTGAATTATAATGAATTCAGAATAAATGTGACCAAAAAAATCCCCAGAAAAATGTTGCCTCTTTCTAATAGGGAATGAAATGATATAGATGACATTATTAAGGAAAGAACATTCTACCCTCAATCTTTAAAAGTAAAGGTCAATTTCATCAGAAGTTTGAGTTTACATTCTTTCTGAGGGTACGGCAGGAAGTGAGGATAGTTTATGGAAGGAAGTACCTCTTCTAAACGATAGGTACTTAGGAAATTGACTAAAGTTGGGGTAGGGTCCATTAACTTCAAATTTTGAGAAATCAGAAGAGAATTCAAGAATCTAAAGACTTTTAAAAGGAGAAAACTTAATATAGATCTCAACTTGTTATTTTTCTTTTGGAAGGAGTGTTGTGGTGGTTGCAAAGAGGTCATCCTAGAAATGAGAGCCACAGTTGCCTAATTCAGCATTTGCACCAATGGTAAGATAAAGGCCACATCTTCCTGTGGCGCCCTAACACACAACTGGAGAGAGACACTATGCTCTTGCAGTGACTTAAAACACAGTTGGACAGAACTGCAGCCTCTTGAGAACCAGAGCATTCTTTATCATAGTCCTCATCCTAGCTAGCTTCCCCTCGGCACACTGGGGATGCTGCAGGCTTCAAGTCACATCCCAGAAAAACCCATCTCACTTCACAGACTTGTCAGTTATTTTTTAAATTAACTTTAGCTAAATTTAAAAATAATCGAAGTTTGCCTTAAAAAAATCTCCTCACATCTCTTTTCCAAGTTTTTCTCTCTGCCTCTGATATACATTTTTTTCTTCCCTGTTTTGCCTAGATACATAATTTTCTTGGGACTGGACTTAACCAAGATCGATATTAACCAGTGAATTCTCATTCATAAAAGGTTCGCTTGAAATTATTAAACCTGTATCTTGTGCTTCAGGGAAGTGAGGGAGTATTTGGGTAGAAAAGGGGTTTTCCTGGTACCCTTTAATATATATCATGTAGGGGCGCTTGGGTGACTCAGGGTTTGAGCCTTTGGCTCAGGGCATGATCCCAGGGTCCTGGGATCGAGTTCCACATCAGGCTCCCTGCATGGAGCCTGCTTCTCCCTCTGCCTATGTCTCTGCCTCCCTCTTTGTGTCTCTCATCGATAAATAAATAAAATCTTTAAAATAAAATAAAATAAAATAAAATACGTCATGTAGACAGAAAGTTTACTTCTCATAGGTCCAGATCTTATAATGCACACATGAACTAATGGATTCAGTGTTTTTAAGTTTTTAGTTTTTAAAGAAGAGGAAGATGCTCCTTAAGAGCTTAGACTCTTTTGGGATAAACTTAGTAAAAATAATTTATATGCCAGGAAAATATCTATCTATCTATCTATCTATCTATCTATCTATCTATCTATCATCTATCTATCATCTATCAATCTATCCATTATCTATCCATTATCTATCTATCTATATATCTATCTATCATCTATCTATTTAATCTATCTTTCTTTTTTCTATCTATCTGGTCAACTATAGCTTTATAGGGATGTCTGGGTGGCTCAGTGATTGAGCATCTGCCTTTGGCTAAGGGTGTGGTCCTGAGTCCAGGGATTGAGTCCCACATTGGGCTCCCCACAGGGGGCTTGCTTCTCCCTCTGCCTATGTATCTGCCTCTCTCTGTGTGTCTCATGAATAAATAAATAAAATCTTATAAAAAATCAAACTATAGCTTTATAAAGATGTACTTAACTGCTGAGTAATAAAGAGAAAAATTGAAGGATAAGAGTATGTGCCCACAAGGAATGGCTGATATGTGTTAGTTGGCAAAATGTGCCTAATTACTTTGTAGTGATTTTTTTTTTCCTTTTTTAAGTAGAGGGAATGGAGCCTAACATGGGGCTTAAACTCATGAGCCTGAGATCAAGATCTGAGCTAAAATCAAGAATCAGAAGCCCAACTGACTGAGCCACCCAGGCACCCCTTGTATAGTGCTTGTTTTTAATTGGCATTCTATATAGCTTCCGTATTTTCAGAAATCATCTCTCTAAAATACACACACACACACACACACACACACACGTGAACACCACACTAATTTTTATTGTTGGTTTCCTTTTGAAGGAATGTATCATGCCACAGCTGGACTATATTGGAGAAATACTATAGAGGAAACATCAAGATGTTAGTACTTTTGGTTTGGTTGGGTAGTAGGTTGATTCAGGATTGGTCCCAAGGTGTTCATATCTAACCTAGATTCACTCTGAGCTTGGCAAATTGACTTATTTTTGACCAATGGCTCAGTAGTCAACATGGCACAGCAGTGGGAAAGCCATTAATGCTCTCTGGAACACTGGTAACTCTCACCTTTTCTCTTTGTTTAGATTTTCTATATTCATACAAAATAACAACTTTTACACTTGTGGCATAATGAGTAAACTGGTCTCATAACTCATAAGTAAAACATATTCATAACTTAGTAGTTGTTTTAATAAACATTTGACCATTCCATTGCATTCTAATCTTTACAGAACTTCATTATTCTCTGGGAAATCTGGCAATGGCATTTGACTTTCCCCTCCCTCCAGTGGTGTGCTAGTAAATATTCAACAGCTAGTTCTTTCTTTTTTTTTTTTTTTTTAAAGAGGAAATTTATTTTATTTTTTTATTCATTTACGACAGTCACAGAGAGAGAGATAGGCAGAGACATAGGCAGAGGGAGAAGCAGGCTCCATGCACCAGGAGCCCGACATGGGATTCGATCCCGGGTCTCCAGGATCGCGCCCTGGGCCAAAGGCAGGCGCCAAACCGCTGTGCCACCCAGGGATCCCTCAACAGCTAGTTCTTTGAAAAATTAAAAGCCCTGATTTGTAGTATTTGCTGATTTTCAGGGTGCACATATTCTCACCATGGCTACTTATAAGCTAGCAGCATGAGTTCACCCAACATGGAGCTGGGGAAAAGATGCATATACCTGTGATACGGGTACAACAAAGATAAATATTGTGAGGACATAGGTAAAAATAAAAGGTAGAAAAATAACATGGAAATGATGAGTTTTGTGTGTTTATTCCCACTGATTTTAATATAATTTACTTATTGTACATTTAGATAATTTAGTTTTAAACAATGATAATGTTTCACAGTCAGTTTGTAGAATTCCTCCAAGTGTAATAATTGGTTCTCACAAGTCAGTGTGAACTGGTTCTAGCATCTTCTGTGGTGCTGTGCCTTATCCTACCACAGCTTCACCCATGTCTCCAGGGCCTGTGGGATCCTAGAGCACTCCATCAAGGAAGCAGAGTGAGGTGAGGGGGGAGTTGCAAGATAGGCGGATTGACTTGTGTCTCCACTGCAAGTTTCCTGTCACATTTTGATGATCTGTCCTCAGGTTTATGACAAATGCTTATTATATGGTGTATGGAGACCAGTATACAGAAACACTCTTGTTTCCTGTAACTCATTCTTTTTCATTTTTGAATTCCTACTTGATACTCCTGTTTAAAACGAGCCCTAAATATCACAAACTCAGTTTTTTTTTTCTAAGATTGTATTTATTTGAGAGAGAGAAAGTGAGCACATGTGCACATGAGCCAGGAGGAGCAGAGGAAGAGGGAGAAGCAGACTCCCTGCTGAGCAGGGAGCCAGATGCAGGGCTTGGTCCCAGGACCTGGGATCATGACCTAAGCCCAAGGTAGACACCTAACCTACTGAGCCTCCCAGGCACCTCAAACTTAGTTTTATTTTCTAACATTTTTTTCTTTAAAGCAAGGATGGTACAACACTGGTCCTCAAGTTCCACCTCAAGTGTCTGATCTGAGAGTGAAGTTCCCCAGGATAATTCCTTCACTATGTTCTAGTTGTAAAATCGTGTCATTGTTTAATGGCAACATTAAAAAGCCATTGTTTACTGCTACTGATTTATCTGAGTTTCTCTCTCCTGCTTTTCCCTGTGTTTGCATGTTTTTGTTTTTTGTTTGTTTTTCTGTATCTCTGTTACCACCTGGCCTTCTGATTCCTTTATTTTCTTTTTCTACTTCTATTTTTCTTCTCTCTCTGGGTCTTCTAACAGGGACATATATAGAACCAATGTATATATTTTCATTATTTGTTGTCTTTATTCCTTAGAATGTTATGTTCTCTTCTGAAATTAAATAAATTTTAGCAGGATTTATTCTCTTTCAAATAAAAAAATAACATGAATTTTACTTATGAGTCCCTTGAAGGATTTTGGAGGTGGGGGGACTGCCAATTGCCTTTGAGAGAGAAAAATAGTTTTTCTATACCCATTCTAAATACTCTATAGTTCAGCCTGAGAGAACACTGACCAATGATAAATTCACAGATGCAACAAATAATTTTAAAGAGGATTCACGAAGCTGGAATGAGTAGTACCACATTTTGCTGTCAATATAACTTCAAGCCATTTTTACCAAAAATTGAAAAAGAATTTGAGATACTGTAAGAACCAAAATTCTGTTCAGCACTAAGTTTTGACCAGCAATGACATCTAACTTCTGAGTAATTTACCTCTTTGTGTGCTGTTCTTTAACTAATAGCGGGAAAGAATGGCTGAGTGCTAAAATGCATGCCACAGACATGTCTGAATCAGGGAGAGCTGCTCCCAGCATAACCCACTAGAAGTGTGAGAATGGCAGAGAAGGCGACACACTCACAGATGCCACATGAACAGCCAAAGTGGTGCCCATTGTTTAGACAGAGATGCTATTTTTAAAGATTAGCACAAATGCAAAGTTTTGACTGTGAGATCAAGCAGTATTTCATTTTAGTAGAATACTCTGTACAATCTCAGAGTCTCCTTTGAGAAAATAGAAATATCCAGAAGAGAAGCTATACAATTTTTAATATCTTTGAAAACAAGACCTGATGGAAATAGTAACATCCCTTGAATCATTTAATTAATGGAGATAAAATAGAGAACTTGAGTCCAGAGGCCAGGGCTTATTCTCTTTTGGATCTCTCCAAGTGCCTGGCTAACTAAGCACACCCTTATTTTGCACATAAAACAGTTATAAAAACAATAGCTTCTGCAGAGAACTACAGATATTAGGTGTTAAAGGTCTTAGTCCATTCAGGCTGCTATAAAACAAACATATCACATGTTACATGGCTTACAAACAACAGAAATTTATGTCTCATCATCTGGAGGGTAGACGTCCAAGACCAGGGGTGCCTGTGTGGCTCAGTGGTTGAGCATCTGCCCTTTGCCTGAGCCAAAGGGATCACGTCCCGCATGGGGCTCCCCGCAGGGAGCCTGCTTCTCCTGCCTATGTTCCTGCCTCTCTCTCCGTGTCTCTCATGAATAAATAAATGAAATCTTAAAAAAAGAAGAAGAAGAAGAAGAAGAAGAAGAAGAAGAAGAAGAAGAAGAAGAAGAGAAGGAGAAGGAGAAGGAGAAGGAGAAGGAGGAGGAGGAGGAGGAGGAGGAGGAGGAGGAGGAGGAGGAGGAGGAGAAGGAGAAGGAGGAGAAGGAGAAGAAGAAGAAGTCCAAGACCAGGGTGCCTGCCTGGTTGGGTGAGGACCCTCCTCCAGGTTTAGACTTCTCGTTGTGACTTCACATGGCAGAAAGATCAGGGGAGCTGTGTGGGGTCTCTTTAGAGCACTAACCCCATTCATAAGGGCTTCACCCTCGTGACCTAGGCACCTCGCAAAGACCCTATCTCCTAATACCATCACACATGGGCATTTAGATTTCAACGTATGAATTTCAGGGGTGAAAACATTCAATGATAGCAGGGACTAAGACCATCATCTCCTCCAGCCTTTAGCAGATTAAGACCTATCTCATGGAGACCAATAGGCACACTTACTAAAACAGTCAAGCCAGATCAATGTCTCTCCTCCCGACTTCTCTTCTTCTTCTTCCCTAACATGGGAAGACTATATCAGAGGATGAGATTCCAACAGAGGGCCAAAGTAAGGCTCCTGTCTTATTTCTTTAAAGATTTCCAGGCCCTAGAGTACCCTTGGGGAGAGGGGTCTGGGTTAGGTTTTAGTGTATGCTGGGACACTCAGGTGGACAGGAAACAGGGGTGGGGGGAATATTGGTTCTTCTCATTCATGCAAGAAGGAAGGAGTTGCACAGGACAGCACGGTGACCCATTATGTGGGTGAAAGATGGTCTACTGGGTGCCAAGGTCTTTAGTGTCTTCCCTGGCATGCCTTGATGGGTGTAGGCAGATGCCCCTTCCTTCGTGGGCCAAATTAGAATTATGAGTAGGAGGAATAAATGTTTCTCCTCATGATAAAATGGGCAAACATGGTTTTAATTTAGATCAAGGAGATTCAAGTTAGATCAAGACTCTTCTCTCAGTGAAAATTCTTCACAATGAAAACAGTTCTCACTGAAATGCTCAAGATGTGGCTTTCAAGCAGATGCCTAATTAAAGTCAGATTTCTATATTGCTCACGCATGTAGTATGAGGAATTAAAAGGGGCAAATGCAATGAAAAATAGGAGATTCTGGACACATAAAACATAGAAAAGTGTAGGACAGTAATCCAACAAGATTGACAATAATTATTTCACGGTTGATCAGGGATGATCTGTTTTCGGAGCAAATTAATGAGAACTCGAGTTGAAATTTGGTTTTCTAAAAGAAACCCAAAACGTATAGGAAACTTAAACTTGAGCCCGTCGCTCTGGTGGAGGGTTCTGTTTGGTTTCAGGGTTGTCTCTGATAACAGTGGAAGTTTTACTCTTTGTCAGGGTGCTCAGGTGTGCAATGAAAATCTATCTGCAGAGCCACTCAATTCAGAGCACGGATTTTCCTCTCCCCATAGTTCCTGGCATGCCTTAAGACCCCATTCTCAAGCTATATAATTCCTCTTCTCAGATGAAAACTTTTTCAAACCTCACCTGTTAGAGGAAGTCGCTTTTCCTTTTGCCAAATGATCCAAATAATTTGTGGCTCAAGGTGATTGTTCCTCTAATTCTCTAGGTGCTAATCTTGTAGGGCACACACCATTATTCCACGAGGCTTTATTCTGGTGAAGAGTCTTTTGTGAGTCACGATACAGCTGGTATCACTTGACAAAGTGTGATGAGACTAATTAGGTGAGCTGGAAACCAATTACTTCTAGCGCAGGAGCAAGAGACAACTGAAGACGGAATGCGGTGAGCTCAAGGGGTACATCTGCTGCCGCCTGACTCATCTGTGACCCCAGGATTGCCACTTAACCACAATCAGAAGATACCATGAAAAATTCAAAGAAATGTATAATTGAGCTCATTTTCACGTTAGCTTACCAGCTTCCAAATTTTATATATATATATATGTATATACACATACATATAGTGGGTAATGTAACTATGGAGTGTCAACAAAATTTTAGAAAATGTATAATTCATGGCACTGGGCCAGGAAAACATCAATCGTATAGGCCCAGGGGTAAATAATGAAATTGTTACGCCTCATTTAGCTCCCTATCGATTTGGAAGACAGAAAGGGTTTTGCAGGAAATTTATAAACCAAGGCAAGTCTTGATTTGGATTCTCTGTGAGTACCAGGAGATTCACACAACCTTTATCACTTAGCAACATATACCGTAGACACCTACTTTCAAACAACAGGAAATAATGGACCTGGAAAATTGTGTTTTCTTGAAAAACATCTTCAGTGGAGGGAGAGACACAGTTTGTGATCACCGTCTGCTAGTGCATATTTGTGGGACTTCTTCTACGTCTTGGGACTGCTCCCTGTTTTCCTTTGTGAAGCTGTAGCACATGAGCCCTGGTGCAGGTCTGCCTAGGTGTTCTATTAGCATTTACTGTAACCAGTGTGTAGAAAACACAGATGACTAAAGTCATTGCTTTTAAAGCCCTGTTCACAATTGAATTTCCTGTGGAGAAGCAATATCCCAGGAGCATAATAGATTTTCCCCCCTCTTCCATTTACACAGACACTTTCACAGCTAACTAATCAGTTGCCATTCTAATCTATATTTCTGATTTGTTTACATGCATCGTGCAGGCTGGCAATCTTTTGAATTTAAATGTGACTTAAAATAAAATAAAATAAGCCACAAGTAAATGACATGGAATTGCTAACAGTAGGAACCTTGTTTATGTTCCACATTCTGAAAATATTTTGTTCAGCTGGCTAGGGAAAGCACATGGTTGAGACAGACTGGGTGACAATTGGGTTTATTGCCTGGCTGGAACCAGGATGGAGAAAGGGATGGCATGTGATGTGGCTGTCTGTCACCTCAAACCCAGAGAAAGAACACATTTTCAGCACACATGCGATCTGCGCTTTAACAGAGGATCTCTGATAATCCTTGCCAGATCCTCATGCGTGCCTGGCATTGGTCCAGAACAATATGCCAGTCTTTTTGAGTCTTTAGATAATAACCATCTCTTCCTTTCTGTGGTCATCAGAGGACGCCACTTCTTTCGTAAGACTCTCTCAGAGCCCATTTGTTCTTTAAGTCCTTTGTTCCCTCCTACTTTCTGGAATGATCCCCTAATCCATTCATATTTCTCCTTCCCACCCTCATCTGAAGGCCTATTGAGAGGCTTCTGCATACTCTTGTGCCACTGCCTCACTTAACACCAGTTCCTGAAGGGTCACATTGGGCAAGGGCATCGTAAACACAAAGACAGTCTTTCCCATAAGCTCTGTTCTGCACAGAGAACATCTCCCTTCACAGACCTGTACTGGGGGTAAGGAGTGGGGAAGAGGGAACAGACAGTTGTCTAGTCTAGGAAATGAGAAGGAAGGCCAGGGAAGGGAGAGGGATGAGGATGGAATTTAGAAGGGAGGAATCAGATTTAATAATCCATATCTTTCTTTTTTGAGAGAAGGATCCCACCCGGGGCTCCCACTGTGGCCCTCAGATCAAGAGTCATGTGCCCTATGGACTGAGCCAGCCAGGTGCCCTAATAAGCCTTTTCTTTCCTTTTCTCTTTCCTTTTTATTTTCTTTCTTTCTTTTTTCTTTTTTAAAGATTTTATTTCTTTATTTTATTTTAAAGATTTTATTCATGATAGACACAGAGAGAGAGGCAGAGACACAGGCAGAGGGAGAAGCGGGCTCCCTATGGGGAGCCTGATGCAGGACTCGATCCCAGGACCTGAGCCAAAGGTAGATGCTCAACCAGTGAGCCACCCAGGTGCCCCCTAATAAGCCTTTTCTAATAGCAGTTAGTCAGAAAATTATTTCATTCTTTATCTTTTAGAAATAGATAACCCAATTGAGGAGAACCAAAGGCAAATGTTCTTTAGAGACCTAAGGAAACTGTCACAGTTTGGCTTTTCTTTTTTTCCCTTGGAAAAACAAAGCTCCTCAAGGACATTTGAATCTGGAGAGCTCAGGGATTTCAGAAGCCACAATAGGGAGCCCTGGGAGGACTCCGAGAGGGCAAGGAGGCTGTGGAAGCACTCAGCCTCTACTCTCAGCCTCCTGTATGTCCATCTGTATAGAAGAGAATCTCTAGGATCCATTGTGAGAATCAACTGAAACTATTCCAGGGTCTGTCTGGAGGCTATGCTCCAGGTTTTCTGTGCTTGCAGTGACCTGGTACCCTTGCTAGCCTCTTACCAGTCTTCCTCTAACCCGGCTGCCCTCAGCTGGCCCCCTGATTTAGCATGGTGGTTTTGAGATTCATTCATGCTGTGTATTTCAGAAGTTTGTTTCTTCTTACAGTTGGGTGGCTTGTATGGATAAACCACATTTTGTTTAAACATATGGATAATTTCCATTTTGGGCGTTATTATGAATAATGCTATTATGAGCATTCATGGAAAAGTCTTTGTATGGACATATGTTTTCATTTTTCTTAGGTAGCTAGGAATGAAAATGTTGGTACATACATTGGTAAATTGGTACATTCCTAAGGTAGATGCATGCTTAACTTTTAACGAAGCTGTCAAACTTTTTCAAGGAGGTATACCATTTTACATCCTCACCATATGCTCACCCACATTTGGTATTAGCAGTCATTTGACATTAAACATTTTAGTGGATGTGTAGTGGCATCTCATTATGGATTTAATTTGTGTTTCACTAATGACCAACGATGTGAAACATCTTTCCATCTGCCTGTTGGCCATTCAAATATTATTTTATAAATGTCTAGTCAAACTTTTGTGCTCATTTTTCCAATCAGATTGCTTGTCTTCTCATTTACTAAGCTTTAAGAGTTCTATTATATTCTGAGTCCTTTGTCAGATATATGTTTTATATATGTATATATATATTTTTCCTAATCTGTGGCTTGCCTTTTTATTTTTTTCTGATGTTTCCCAAGAAGCAACATTATTAATTTTGATGAGGTTCAGTTTATTGATTTTTTTCTTTTATTCTTATGCTTTTTACTCCCCATCTAAGAGATCTTTGCCTAACTCAAAGCCACAAAGATACTTTCCTGTGTTTTTTCCTGAAGAAATAATTGGAATAAAGAGGCAGACATGGAGGGCTGCCAACCCATAAGCTGTTGTTATAAAAAAAAAAGTAAGTAGAACAAATAGATTAGAAGTAATAAGTATAGAATAAAATCTTTTTATAAATCTAAAAGCATTTAACATCTGAATCTAAAATAAATCTAAGAACAAAGGCTTGAAGTGGGTGGTCACTGGTGGGGTAGAGGTAAGGAAAAGCAAGAAGATAAATCATGCATGTTTCAAAGACAGTGTAAGGAAGAAGTACATTTTGTAGTTAAATGTTTAAATCTAGAAAGGATCTTATCTTTCTAGCCCCAGCCGTTGAATCCTGGCTGACTCACTTACTCCCATATGAAATGAAGGCCTGCAAGACTTTTCTGGTCCTACTCAGAGTCTGTGCTGCTTTCACTTGCTCTCCTATTCTAAATCTTGAATATGTGGCTCCCAGAACCCAGCCCTGGTCCCTGCTTTGTCCTCCAGGCCCTCACACTGTCTCTTCTCAGCAATTGAATGGTCTACTTTGTCTCAGAGAACTCTAGTGGGGACCCAGCCTGGTTTCAAGGCTGACAGCTGACAGTCCATCATTCTATGGGTCGAAGAAGGGAAGGCATGAAAAGGATGTAACTTCCAAAAGAACTAAGCCAGCTTAGCCTAAGACTTCTCCACTCCTGTAGAGGAACATAGGAAATAACGGAGCAACATCCACAGAACTTGGAAGAAAACAGAGAATTTAATAATCCCTTTGAAGGCAGTTGAAAAAAAAATCAAGTATGCATATTTTCAGAATATAGCTGATCACAGTGTGATTTTGGCAAAAGATGCTTTAAAATGTGTTCAAAATAATTTTTGAGGGGCAAATCAGAGAAGAAATGAATTAATGGAGAGTGTGAACTTATGGACTGGTAGCAGACATTAAAACCATTCAAAGATGGGGATCTGGTTAAAGGTACTAACCAATGATTAGGATAAGAGTGGTTCTTTAAAAAAAATTTTTATTTTTATTTATTCATGAGAAACAGAGAGAGGCAGAGACACAGGCAGAGGGAGAAGCAGGCTCCATGCAAGGAGCCTGATGTGGGACTCGATCCCGGGTCTCCAGGATCACACCCTGGGCCCAAGGTGGCGCTAAACCGCGGAGCCACCCGGGCTGTCAAGAGTGGTTTTTGAAATGTTAAAAATACTGTCAACAAATAGAGCACAATATTATGAGTGGCTTGAAAGATAATGTTTAGAATTTAACTGAATCCACAAGGTTGGATTGAAACTTACTACATGCAAAGCATTGAGCTAGGTGTGATTTGGAATACAAGGGAATATAGATGCATTCATTGGCTCTGTTCTTGGGGGAGTTTGTATGTAGGTGGAAAGATAAGTCTCACTGTCTTAGTGAGGTTTAGGCGATGACAAGGGATATGACAAGCCCATATCTGGGGCTAAACTAGAGTGTAATAAGTTTGGATAAAATATGTCAAGTTCTGAAGTAGATGCTTTTTGGAAGGCATGGAGCATCTGCGTCTATCTGTGCCAGAATGAAACTCAGGTCTAGATGGCAGGGAGCCAGACAGAAAGCGATGCATCCCAGGATTGCCTCAGGTACTCATCTGGAGCCCAGGAGGCTGAGGTTTTCCAGTAACTTCACAATCTGGCCAAGTACAGAGATGGCTATTATCATCCTTTGGTGGATGTTATCCTTTCCGGGGCAGTCTTCGATCTGCAGTCCTGGTGCTGCCTTCTGGGCATGCTCTGAGAAGGGGTGACAGCTAGTGGGGAAGTAGAGACCCACAGCTGAAGGAATGCACTGCCCACCCACATCATTCAGATCAGCTCTTGAAATGTGTGTCGTGGCCATACCATGTGGATGGGACATTTCACAGTGCCTGCTTGGGAATAGCGTCTACTGTAGTGGGAGTTGCAGATGCACCGACAGATGCTCTGTCTGTTGGGGGAAGTGGTGAGTATGACAGTGAAGTATGCACGGTGCCCTGAACGCATGAAGAGGGACATTCAGCCTGACTGCCAGGGCTAGTCAGGAAAGAGTTGCTGGAGGAATAATACTTGAAGGATTACAGGAATTTGGCATGCGTTGGTAAGGATGGGAAGAGAAGGAGATTCAAAAGAGAGGAAAAGCTTGAGGAAGAGGATCAAGGCACAGGAGGGCATAATGTGTGCAAGGAACTATGTGCAGGTTGATAATGCTGGAGCTTCGGGCAGTGTGAGACAGGGGATGAAGAGGGACGTCCCCAAGAGCCAGATCCTAAAGAGCTCTCCATCCCATACCAAGAACCTGGCCCATCGTCTATGTGGGATATGGAACCACTGAGAGATATTAAACAAGAGAATGATATTGCTAGACTGGAATTTTAGATGTTCACAATGGTGGCTGATGGAGAAGGGAACTGGACCAGAGACAGAGAGGTTGGCTGAGTAACTGTCACTTTACCCCCAGGAAGAGATAACAGGCTTGGATCGCGATTCAAGTGGTAGAAGAGAAGGAGAGAAGTGAGCAGACTGGAGAATGTTTAGGAGGGAAACTCATGGTGGGTGAGGGAAAGCGAAGCTTTCTACAATGTACGTTGTAGAAAATTAGAAAATGCAGAGAAGCCAAAAACAAAATCATAAAAAAGATCCCATTCCATCATCTGTTGATAGGACTATTAAATTCTTAATGTATATCCTTCAAATCTTTTTTCCCCCAGGAAATCATACTGTCCATTTTGTCTTGATTTTTGCTTTTTTCCACCTAATAATCTCCAACTTTTCATGTCCCTAAACTTAGGGACATCTTCTCTAACATCCCATTTGTAAAATAATTTCCACAATTATCCAAACAAATCCTTTACACCTAGTTTATCCGAATCAGGTTCTGACCCCAAACCATGAAACACTGATCGTTAGAGATTGTAGACACCATGTCATATGGCACAGTCTCTGTTTTCATGATACTGTCTCATTAAAGAGGGAGACCAGTTGAATTACAGAATGTCCCACCAAAGAATGTGTCACCCTCTGGATCCATCTGGTACTTCCTACTGGAAGTGTCAGTTAGCTTGTTCCTCCTAGAGGGAACTTCCTCCACAGTCACTAGTGGGGAAAAAGAAGTAAAAGAAAGCAAATAGTGAACATAAAAAATGTAAGTCCAAATGAGGGGTGCTAAGGAATGAATGAATGTCTTCCCCGCCCCAATTCATGTGTTGAAACCTACCTCCGAAGGGGATGCCTTTAGGAGGTGGGACCTTTAGGAGGGACGTAGGTCCCTATAATGAAGTGAGTGCCCTTAGAAAAGAGGTCCAAGAGTGCTCCCTTGCCCCCTCCCAGCATGTGAGAACAAGAAGGCATCCAGCCTCCAGGACAGTGAGAAATAAATTTCTGTTGCTTATAAGCCACCCAGTCTGTGTTTTTTGTTTTAGCAGTCCGAATGGCCTATGGCAAGATATAGGACAGCAAGTACGATAGAATTTTGGAAAAGGGAAGAAGATGATATTCAAGCAGACTGTTGAGTATAGGTAAAGCATGGATAGTTAAGCACATTAGAGAAGAATTCAGGGAAATGGCATAATGAGCAAAGGCCCAGATAAGGGAAAATGTGAGTCTGATCTAATGACTTCAGTTCTTTCTTTTTATTCAAAGAATGCTGGTACTGCTTACCAAAATTACTGAATGTTACAAGTAGTCACTATTTGTGATTGCTGTGACGTGTAATTAGAAACATTATTAGTGGAGCAGCCCTGGTAGCTCAGTGGTTTAGCACCTGCATTTGGCCCAGGGTGTTATCCTGGAGACCTGGGATCAAGTCCCACGTCAGGCTCCCTCTGCCTGTGTCTCTGCTTCTCTCTCTCTGTGTTCTCATGAATAAATAAATAAGATCTTAAAAAAAAAGAAACATTATTACTACCAGTGTTTACAAAGGATATTTTCTTTCATATCACAACCACCAAAGAATACTGATGTTTCCAACAATTTTACTGAGAGAGTTCAAACAAATGAAATTTATTTGGAATGCACATTTGATATACAAATGTATTACTGTTCTTTCACCTTCTGATTGTGTTTTTTTTTCTGATTGTGTTTTATTTAAACACAATTAAATAAAGATGTACTTTGGCCTATAAATTCAAGGATGATATAAATTTTCAGAACGCCTTGTGTACATGACTTCCCTATTGAAAATCTTTTTCTCTGATAAAACTAGAAAGCTTGTCAGACGTTGGGATGGATATTTTCAGTGAGAAGTTAACTGCATTGAAAATAATGTCGATCCCTGCTTCTGAAAATAAGTTTTATCAAAGGTCTGCTTGAATTTACTTTGGCAATTGATACATCCTCCTAAAATTTGATCATTGAAATGAATAGACCTTTACTTCCAACCTGTGTACCTGAGATTGCCATTGTAATCCTAACAGGAGGATTCTAGATGCTCTGTCTTGAATGCTGAGAGTTGTTCTCTTTTGGTCCTCTCACTTCTTTGCTGAATATGGTTTGGATTCTAAACCTTATATTCATCGTGATCTCTTCTCTTTCTTTGTTTCAAAGAAAACACCAGTCCTGAAGTGCCCTGGATTCTTCACCCTAAGTGCATCTTGCTGTGATAGCTTTTCATTTTAGTTTTTATTATGTCCACTCATTGCCAAACACTCATCACCCAGGCTATCATAGCCTGACCCTGTTTCTGGTTCTTCACCTACATACTTGCTAGCAGATAAGTTATACAGAAACTCAAATTTCAGCATACCAGTGAACACAGAGACAGACAGACAGATGGACAGACACACACACACACACACACACACACACACACACACACAAACACACACCCTCCAGAGATTGTAAAACAATACCCTAAGCCCATTTTCCCTGCCAGGAAACTTTTGATGCAGCCTGACTGATTGATCTTTGAGTCCAAAAAGGAGTTGTTGCTTCTTGAGCACAACCCACATTCTTTCCCAACTCTGGTCCTTTGCCTCTTCCATCTTCCTGCCTTGTAGAAGCCTCTTCCTTCCATCATTTCTAAATCCTGCCTGTACTTAAAGGTTTATCTCGAGTCCATGGAGCTTTTCTTGGTGGCCCCAGGAATCTTAATCTTCTATGAAATTATGTAATGCAATTTGTGTGTGCCGTTTACTTTGACTTTTTATTATTTTTGACTTTTCCTAGTTACTTAACTGTTTCCACATATATGTCGCTCTAATCGCCTCCTTTGACAAAGGACTAGGAATTTTGGACGTGTTGTCTGAATTTATTTTGATTTCTTTCCCAATGACTGTGCACAGGTTGTAAGTACACACCACCTGCCTTTGTGAACTTCTCTCTGATTTGAATTCGATAAGTGCTTAGCTTTTCATACCCTGGCATCTGTCCATTTGTTTATCAATTGTTTAACAAATTGATTCATTTGAGGGCCATGATCCTGGGTTAGGTATCTACTGGATACTGGGATTCATGAGTGAATAAGGGGTGACCATTGTTTATGAGTTTACAGTCTACACAGCTTTGGATGAATAGACGAAAATTTTAATTCAGATCTCAGTTTTAATTCAGATTTTATTATTCAGACTGAATGAAGCTGAATGAATAACCACAACAGCATGGTATTAACGAATTTATGTCAAGGGGTGGGGTATAGGGTTGGGGATTAAAAGCTGCCCAGGTGATTCTAATGTGCAGCCAAGCCTGAGAACCATTGAAGTAGAGCCGGTCTCCAATGCAAAGCATTGCCCATTCAGAGGGAAGGCCAACCATTTAGGGTCTTTCCGGTGAGCTGGGAGGTGAGATAGTACCAGAAAGACCAACGTGGCCTGTTCTGGGACAAATGAAAAACACATTTGTGAGGGAGTGATTGGCACCTAAATTGTAACAAGCATCTGTCAACTAAATAGGAAAGAAACGACACCACCAGTAGTTCAAAGTATGACAAAATGAATAAACAAGAAAAAGGGTTAGTAAGTATTATTAGGTAACAGTAACATGGGTTGATAAGACCTGCAAACTTGTATATTAGTTTACACTTTTTTCAAGATATATTTTATGTTGAGGGAGGAGCAGATGTCAAAACACTTGTCCAATTTTAAAATGTCACAATTAAATGTGAGCAGGTGTTACACACACACACTATATTTGTGTATTTTATATTGCTCTCAATGAAAATAAGAGCTCAGTCAAAATGTTTAATGTTAATTAATAGCAGAGTTGTGTTAGTGATTCTCTAATACTTTCCTGTGGCAGAGCGTCTAGAAACCATGAGGCTTTTTAATGGAATACCATGAAATATAGATAAATATGTAGGAATTAAATATATACTTTTGTGTTAAATTAGACGCTGTCTCTAATAGAAAAATAATGCCTAGACACAATTTATAGCAAGAGTCAAAGGTTTAAGAAAAAAAACCCCAACTTTATAAAAACCAAAAGAGAAAGCACTATCGTTAACCTAAATTTCTCTTGGAGTTGCAAAAAAGTCATCATTTTTTAATTTTTAAGGGGCAGGGTATCTTGGTTCTGTACAAGAAAATCAATATTCTTTGAGAGTGTAGCTTGAGAACAATTTCCTTTTATCAATGAACAAAATGCATTAGTATGTGCTGTATTCTTGCTTTTCTGGTGATTCACACAGGGACAGAGCCTAACCCCTGGCACCGTGTGCCATAAACAACTAAAAAGGAGGTAGCTACTGTGAGATGTGCCTTGTAGCAGTGTAAAATATTAAATGAGGATTTCACAAATGAAAAAGGAAGGACTGAAGGAAGGATGGACAGATGGACATCTGTTAAATGGTGTCCTTCAGAGCTGGCCACAAACTCATTTCAGATGAGGACCCTATTACAAAATGTCTATATCTCATTACACATTTCTTGAACCAGTGCAATAGGTAAAAACTTTAGTCTTAAAGGAATTCATTTTCTATTAAATATTTCTCTTAAAACAAAAATATGTCCTCCCATTTAAACTGTCCAATTATTTTAGTTTTCTGTCATCTGTAAAGTTCCTTGAAACTTTTTTTTTGAAAAACCTAAAATTTCTCAAGAAGTCAAATAATAATAAAAAAATCAACAACCTGCAGATTAACAGATGGTAAAATTTTAAGATGCCTTATTAAAAATATGCTAAGCACTGAGGGGGACACTTGGTGGGATCAGCACTGGGTGTTATGCTATATGTTGGCAAATTGAACTCCAATAAAAAAAATAAAAAAAATATGCTAAGAAAAAGATGCTACCCAGATAGATTTAAAAATGTGACAAAAGGATACTTTCTTGCATTAACAACTATAATGACCTCTGCTCCTTTCTTATTAAGTGATTGCTTAAGAAATAAAAATCCACCTTCATCAGCAAAGTAAGATTCTTATAACCTTTAGCTAGCCACAGAAACCATGATACAGACTTTAAAATGGGTTGGCCTTTCATCTAATTGGAAGGAAGAAGATGATACATCATGGATGTGCCCCTTGTGATTTTTAAGTGCAGTAAAAATACCAATTAAAATTAAACAACAAACAAATTTTGTGTGAGTATTTGCTAGAGATTGCTGACCTTTTGTGTGCTTTCTGGCTCTGTCACGATATTTGTGTCTCTGACCCTTTATTCTGTTTGGTTTTAGACTCTTCAGATTTATAGCATAGAAAATAATCTTTATTACATACTTACATATCATGCTTCTTAAGTGAGTTACAGAATGTCTTCCTATACAAATTGTATACTTTTGCATATGATATGTAAGAACAAATGCCAATTTTTTTCTGCTCTATTTATAAGGTCCATTAATAATTCATTCATTTGCACTATAAGAGAACAATGCGTTCTAGATGAATTTTCCAGAGAGCTCCAACTTATCAGTGAGCATTCAGCTGTAACTGTCAAAACAAAGCAAAACAAAAACTTTTTAGACATGAAGATCTTTTGAAAAAGTTATAGAGTCTAACCTTCCCTCATTATCTCAGAGTCCTCATTATGGACATCAGGTAAGGAGGAATCCAGTGATGTTCTATCTCGCTGTGGTCCAAGTGTGGGAAAAACCTGGGGACTTGATTTCTGCAAGGCAGGCAGGCATATGCAGATTTGATTAACGGATGCACTATGGGTCTGTCCACCTGCCTCACTCCACTTGGAAGTTCCTGAAGGTGGGGACTGTTTGTGGCTTTGTGTCTCAAGCACAGTGATTGGTTGTCCTCCCTCCAAATCTTCATGAGGAAGTGAGCTAAAGGGGATCCTGTCCAAAATCTCTTCCTTTTTGTCCAATTAAACTTTGAATTACAGATACTGACACTAGGTGAGGCTACCCAGAGTTATTGATTTGATACATTCAGCTTTAGTGCATCAACTTCAATTTTAAAATATTGGATTGGCGGCATCTGGCTGGCTTGGTAGAGCATGTGACTCTCCTTCTTGAGGTCATGAGTTTAAGCCCCAGATTGGGCATGGAGGCTTCTTTTTTTTTTTTTTTTAAGATTATTTATTTATTTGAGTGAGAGAGAGGGATGGGGTGCAGGGAGAAACTGAGGGAGAGGGACAAGGAGGCCCCAAGCTGAACATAGAGCCTAACTCGAGGCTCCATCTCAGGGTCCTGAGATCATGACCTGAGTGGAAACTAGGAGTTGGTCGCTTAACTGACTGAGCCACTCATGCAGCCTACTTAAAAAAAATAAAAAATTAAAAAAATTAAAAATTAAGGTATGCTGCGTGGCTCAGTGGTTGGGTGGCTGCCTTCATCTCAGGTTGTGATCCTGGGATCTGAGATCGAGTCCTGCATCAGGCTCCTGCGGGGAGTCTGCTTCTCCCTCTGTCTGTGTCTCTGCCTCTCTCTGTGTCTCTCATGAATAAATAAAAATAAATAAATAAATAAATAAATAAATAAATAAATAAATAAATCTTAAAAAAATAAAATGATGGATCAACATTTGAAAATGTTCAATGTTCATAAGATGGAAAGGTGATACATATATAAGAGTCAGAATGCATGAACATTTCAACATATATGCATTTGTTGGTTATGACTTTTGGTTTGAACCCAATGGAGCCTATACTGTAGTACTTAATAGGTGCTTACTATGGTTTTAATCAAGAGACCAAAACGAGGAATAACATGAAGGATTTCTGCTTCATTTAATTCTAACAGTTGTTCCATAATAAGAAGTCTCACCTGGTAGAACCTGAGAGTTAAATCTCATCAGGTTTGAGGACAAATAAATTGTCAAATTTCACACGTGGAGAGGTAACCCCTTATTCATCTTTTCAGCAGAATGATGAATTTTTAGTGTCTCCCACTATGATGAGCCTAACCTCCCACCAGTTTAGAAGAAAATCTAAGTCTAACACAGAAAAAGAAGTTTAAATTCCCAGCTGCTTTGGATGTACAGCAGGTCCTTACATCAACCTGTGGGGAAAAGGAATTTGGCTGGGAGTTTGCCACAAAGTGCAAAGTATTTAAACCGATGGTTAACCACCATCACGGTCCTGGTGAAATGCCATTTCCTCCTGAGTTCCTTGCAGCTTCCTCCTGAATATAATAAGCTCATGACTTGGATCATCAGATTTTTTATCACGAAAGCAGAGCATGTACCCCTGTCACATCCTGAGGCTCTCTGGGACTTACTGTCTCATGGAGGCTTAAAGTCATTTTGCAAATTCATTCAAGGCCAGTTAACTGCCTCTCCCCTCCCTCCCTCCAGCATCTTTTAGCCTCTCCTCTCTCTGTAGTTAGTCTGTCACTTATAGAATCAGGACAGTGACAATAAAAATTAAATTTAAACAAAAAGTAAATTCAGCTATGCCTCAATTCTTTACTTATTTTTGGCAAGAAGAAAGAATTTTTTCCTTCTTTCTTGTCTCTCTTTTTTTTTTGGTAAATGCAAAATGTAGTCTTATTTTCAGCTTTATGGAGGTATAAGTGAGAAAGAAAATTATAAAATATTTAAAATGTGCAAACACTGGCTCGATATGCATACACTGTGAACGGGTTTCCACCAGTGAGTTAATGAATACTTCCGGAACTTTTGTCTTTATAGAAGTTTCCCTGGTGCTCTTTCTGATCTTCTCAATTCTTTATGTTTGCCTCTGTCTTAGTCTTTGAGTCATCAGTGCCTATTATCATTGAGAACTACATCTCATCAGAGAGTCTGAGAATTCAATATAAGATGGTTGTAGCTCTCTCTACAAGCACATTTATTTATTACAAATAAGCCCTACACCTAATATGGGGCTTGAACTCATGACCCTGAGATCAAGAGTCCTGCAGTCTAGCCACTAAGCCAGCCACCTGCCACCCTCTGCATTTAAATAGGAAATAGGGTGCCTGGCTGGCTTAGTCGGTAGAGCATGTGACTCTCCATCACAGGGTCATGAGTTCAAGTCCCACATTGGGTGTGTGGCCTACTTAAAAATTTTAAAAATTAAATAAACAAAATAAATAGAAACCAGGCTCTAAAAATATATCCGTTGGTAGATAGGGTTAACCAGCTGTCAATACTTTTAAATATCAGACCACTTCTCCCATAAATGCAAGGGTGTTAGATTTGTAAACTTAGACATTTTACAAACTACAAACTAAATTTACTACAGAGTTAGTAAAATATTCCTTAAGTGTCAGTGGGTAGTAGAAAATGTGGAATCTGGAAGCTTGTTGTAAAACCCAGCCTTTTGTGATTTTAGGATTGATGGATGACCTTTCATAAACAGCTTTCATTTCACATGCCTTTTTATTTGCTAGGCACTGCATTAAGCGCTTTCTATGGTTTTTTCATTTAATTTCTGTAACAGTTGTGTGAAGAAGGTACTATTATTGGTAAGAAAACTGACCCTGAAATAGGTTAAGTAATTTACTTGCTCAGGGTCACACAGCTAGAAAGATCCAGAGGCAGAACCCAATTCAGATCTGAGTGAATTCAAAGCTCGCACTTTGAACCATTGGGCCGTGTTGCCAATGTAGTGGTATCTGACGCATCTCTCTTCTCATTATGTCTTAGATGCCTGAAATTCCCCAGACTGATTTATTCCTTTATGTTAAGGCCCCGTCTTTTGTTAAAATACTAATGCTTTGGGTGAGTCAATACTGTAAGCTCCATGGGTCATGAATACTTTTGTGTGAGTTACTGTGTTAGAGTCTTTCTACCCTGATTCGTTTTGGCTAAAAATCACTGGGAACTAGAAAAAGACAAACTTTCTCCACTAGGTTAAAGTACCTGAGTCTTCTTTTAGCTTCTAGGAGTTGGTGATAACAGAGATTTCATATCAAACGAAGTTCTTGGATTAGATGACATTTCTGCAATGAAATTTCATGTGTAGCCCACCAGAACAATTTTTTTAAAAAGATTTTATTTATTCATGAGCGACACACACACAGAGGCAGAGACACAGACAGAGGGAGAAGCAGGTGCCTGACGTAGGACTCGATCCCGGGTCTCCAGGATCAGACCCTGGACCAAAGGCCGCGCTAAACCGCCGAACCACTTGGGCTGCCCTATCAGAACAATTTGAATGAAATACTTTGAAGTGTGTTTCTATTGAGTCAGTTAAGAGGCTTTAATTGGAAAGCTAACCATCAACAAACCACATAAAATCCTCTTTATTTTCAGCCAGGTTTGTGCAAGTGGGATTTAAAAGGTAACCCAACTGGTCAGGAGAAACTGTTGGCTAATGTTGCTAATTTCCAATCTGTTTTAAACTGGGATTCATGGCTCCTGCCTGTTCTCCTGGGGGCGGTTTCCGAGAGATCGGACATGCTTTCCCTGCATAATTTGCTGACTTGAAGTGGTGTTAATCAAAGAGATTTTACACATTATTTTTAAGTGGCCCTTTAGGTGCTCCCTCTGATAATTGTGTGAGAAAGTAGAAACACCAAGAGAGGGATGGAAACTTGAATGAACTAAATAGAAACTGAACAACTGGCAACATTTGACTTCTTTGCTAAGTAATGGAGACAGGTGAGCCCAGCAACCAGGGTTCACAAGGTTCACCCCCAGGTCATGTCTATGCCACTTGCATCTCTCTCTCTCTCTCTCTCTCTCCTCTACCTCCTCTGGCTCTGTCTTTCCAGCCATAGGTGTGGATAAGAGGCTAAAGGTGGGTGATTCATAGCACCTCACCCCACCTGACTCTGGGCAGGTTAAGATTGTATTTATTTAGGGATCCTGGCAATCGGGTTGCTTTTTTTGGATTAACTTAGTTTTTACCCTCTATTTTAATTAAACAGTATATATTTTCTAAAACTTAAGGCATCAGGCCAACAAGCTGAACCTTTCTGGTCTGACCACACCAAGCACTAAAATCTGACCGCAACGTTTAGTTAGGGTACACCCAGGTCAGATCGTTACCGATAACAATGCCTGAAAGAGCTTTGTTTTACCTGGGACATGGGAAGACAACAAAAGAGTTCAGTGAAATGGACAGAACCTGAACACTTGATACCATCAGACATTTGAATTATGCAACTGATTTCTTTCTTTATGATCGTAAGCTTACAAAACAAAATTTTCATATGTTGGTTTTCTACATAGCTCACTTATAGCAGGGTGGAGGGTGACCTGGGGTAGGGTAGAGAAGCCAGGATTTACTTTACTACCCATACACTGTATTTTTTATTATAAGCGAACTTACGGCCTGCAGATTCATTAACTTTATCTCCTGTGATGTTGTCAGGGCACGTCAGCCCCCTGAGCCCAGTCAACTCTGGATAGTGACAGGAGTGAGTTTGGGAGTGTGCAAGTTGGTGGGGTGTGTCCTGGATAATGGTGAGTGGGAGCTGGTGTCACTTGGGTGGTCAATCAGCTGTCCTTCCCCAAAGAGACACCCAGATGTGACTGTTCGCCACCGTTTAAAACTTTTACACCAGCATCTTAGATCCCAGAATGAGAATTGTGTGACTTCGCTGATTCACCCCAGTGAGAGTGTGTGACTCAATCAGCTCTTTGGTTAAGTAGACAATTGTCTCTCCTGCAAATTCCCTGTAAAGGCATATTAAAGGGAAAAGGAAAAAAAAATGTTTTGACCCAAATTACACTGCATGATTGGCAAATTGTCTCAAGTAGACACAACCTTAATGGCTGAGTCTGAATATTTTTCCTTTAAAAAGTGAACAGGCTAATAATTACCTAAGTTACTCATTATATCTAAAATTATTTTATGCCATGTTGTGAATAATCCCAGGATTAAAAAAGGCAAGAAAACATGATTGCTTTTGATTTAATGAACATTTTCTGAGCACCTCTGATGTATTCAAGTGTTCTGTTAGGTTTTTTTGCCTGTTACTTCACTTAATTGTAAAAACAACTCAGCGAGGTAGACACTATCTACATTTCACCAATGAAGAAACTCAGGGCGGTTTCTTAATCTTGGGTAGTTTAGTAACTAGATTAAAGTGAGAGAAAGAAGGGGCACCTGGCTGGCTCAGTAGGAAAAGCATGTGATTCTTGATCTTGGGATCATGAGTTTGAGCCCCACATTGGGGTGTAAAGATTATCTAAATAAATAAAACTTAAAAAATAAGTAAAATAAAGTCAGGAAAAGAAAATGCCAGAACCAAACGTTTAGCCCACATCCTACACCTTTATGTCTTGATGTCTCAGGTATATCGCATGGTGTCTTTTGATTTTTTTTTCTCCATCCAGAGTTGTGAATAAAGTTTGAAAATAAGATATCTGTGTTAACAGTGGGAAATACTCTAATTAGAAAATTTTAAATACTGATCATTCTGTGACTTTTTTTCACTTTCTCTCTCTGGATATTTATGAGATGTCAGAATCATCAAGGATAGAAAATTGCTTTAAGCTAATTAAAAGTTAAGAGGGTCGACAATTAAAAGAAAAATGTATACTCCTCAGCAGATAAAACTGGTTTTGCTCTTGGCTACAATTATGAACCCAAACTAAACTTTTGATTCTGGGCTTCTAAGTTTGCCTAGGAGTCCACTGCTGGCTAATTAGATTTAATTCACTTCCATTAAGAAAGGTTTATTGAACAGCCATTATGGAATAGACACTCCCTCAAGAACAAGGCATGACAAGTAAATGGACAGCTGCAATATCCTGTAAGAAATACCACCACATTCCAGTGCTATCAAGGTAACACCAGAGGAATAATAGCATGGCCTTCTGAAGATTTCCTAGCCGTTCTGTTGTTGGTAATCTCTTGAGCCAGGAAAAGGGTACCAAAATGGGTGGTGTTTGTTTCCAAATGGTAGCATTATTTTGTTTCTTTCTTTTTGGGGGGTAAGATTTATTTGTTTATTTTAGAGAGAGAGCACGAGCAGGAGAGGCAGAGGGGGAGAGAGAGAAAATCTTAAGCAAACCCCCTGCTGAGCTCAGACCCAACACAGGGCTCAGTCTCATGACCTCCAGATCACAACCTGAGCCAAAATCAAGAGTCAAATGCTTAACCAACTGCACCACTCAGGCACCCCTTTTTTGTTTCTTTATAATTATCTATGCTTTCTGAATTTTCAAAATTGATCATTATTGCTCCAATGATCTGAAAAAATGACGAAGCAACTGGAAAAAGCAAAACCACACCAGAAACAAGGATCCCTACCTTTGCTGCATCATCATTCCTTGAGTCTGACTTTGCCTTCAATCCTTATCACTGGGTCACATTGTGCGGGCCTAGCTCTGTGGGTGAATGGGAGGGAGTAGGGCAGGTGTAACAAGAGGTTAGTTCCAGGGGTTAAAACTGAGGTATCAGAACTCAACCTGTGATGTTTTTTCTTGTTTTTCTTTTGAGGATGGGTCTAGAGAACTGAGGTTGGTAATGGCTGGGCCTACAGGATGAGAATGATCCCAACGATTGAATTACGTTGAATTACTGTATCTAATAAAGTTTTGACAGGTAATTTATTTTCAGTCGGCTGAGTCAGATTTGGTTGGTTCAGTGACTATGACTTTAGATACACATGAAGTCTGTGTATAATCTTTTTTTTTTTCAAAGCATCTCTTTCCCCTGTTGGTCTAATCAAGTACATAAGTGAAGGAGAAAAGAGGTCAAATCCTTCTTCCATCCCTCTTGATGATGGGGTAGGGAGATAGGACGAGGGGAATTAGGACACCGTGTGAAACAGAGTGGTGTTTGAACTACTATCAAGCCACCAAGGGTTTCTGAACAGGCCACTTTGTCTCTCCTCAGGGACCGAAGAATCTTGGCATTCCCAGATGTGTTGAAAGACAAACTATAAATGGGCAGTTTAGAGTAAGACCAGATAAATACATGCTTTAGCAGCATAGATATTAGACTCTTGAGGGAAAGGACTATTTTATTTGATTCTAATTTTCTGGAAAGTGCCACCTACAACCCAAGCATGGTCAAAATAGCCTGTAATAATTTGTCATGTGGTGCTTATGTTATCTATTTTTGCATTTCTCCAAGAGAAGCTATAAAGGATGTGTTGACGCCGGTGTCGCTGCCTGCTTTGCCTGTGGCTATTGCCACTGGATGAATCCCTTTGACTCTGTGGAAACAATTGAAAAGTGTTACAGTGTATTATTGCTGAAAGGACAATGCAATGATTGTTTGGAAAGGCCCCTTGCCTTTAGGATGCAGATGGATTGTGATGTGCTAGTCAGGGCTGAAAGAACCCTTATTTTTGTGTTCCCTGTCTCTGGAAGAAGACATACTGAAAACAGAATAAATACATTCTGATAATTCCAGTGTCTTCTATGAAAACAGAAGCATTGTTGATTTTTCTTTTAAGTGAAAAGGCAAAATATATTTCACGGTGCATTTGGTATTTGGTTTATTGCTTTTTATATACATACAAACACACACACACACCCCACTTCGCCTACACCTATAGTTTAGGCCGAGAAGTGAAGACTTTTTTAAAGAAAATTGAGAAAATGTCTCTGAGTGTGCCACAATCTTATTTGAATAGTTATCTTAATTTGTTCTGAACTCTGACTAGTTCAGATAGTATATTGGAAAGGCCATAATTTTTTGTTGTTTCATTTTTCTGTTCTGGCTGGAAGAGCTTATTGTTGAAAAAGACAAAGGGACAAAATGGGCTGTACATTGATTGTTGTCGTTCTGAAAAAGAATAGAAGGTTCCAGACAATGTGACTGATGCATCATTAAACACATGTGTGGTTGAGAGAAAAGACTTGAGTGTGTACTCTGGCAGGTAGGGCACAAGATAATGTGCTCACACACTAGATTAATTCTCTAAGCTTTGAGATTTGAAAAAGGTGGATTTATTGCAATACAAGCCTGGTTTCTTTGCTATCGAATGTGTGAATTTCCTAAGAGGCATAAGACAAGATAATCTGAGGGCTGCAACCTGAATGAATCCCAGCCACTTGGTCAATAGAGAGAAGGCAGCAGATGCAGAAGGCAGGAGATTATAACCAGAAGTCTGTTTGAAGGCAGATTTGATCTGTTGTCCCAACATGGCATGTACCCCAGGATAAAAATAATACCTGTGTAAAAAAAACAAAGAAAAGAAAAAAGAAAGGGATGCCTGGGTGGCTCAGCGGTTGTCTGCTTTCGGCCCAGGGCGTGATCCTGGAGTCCCTGGATCGAGTCCCACATCGGGCTCCCTGCATGGAGTCTGCTTCTCCCTCTGCCTGTGTCTCTGCCCCTCTCTCTGTGTCTCTCATGAATAAATCAATAAAGTCTTTTTTTTTTAAATAAATAAAGTCTTAAAAAAAATACCTGTGTGTTGGTGTTACTGTTTCTTCATATCAATGTGTAACAGTGCCTGAGCCCACACACCTGTGCTTCCCTAAACCTAGAATGAGAGATTAAATGGAGAGTTCAGTACATGGGACACAGAGTCAAAACCTTTCACCCTCCGTTCAGAAGCTGGGTGAGGATCATACAAATTAGACAATTGGAGGGGTTCTGAAAAAGTGTAGAGGACCCAGGTCCTCATGTGATTCTCCTTAATCATCTGTGATTCTAGCTTAATGGGATTAATGAACAAAAGAAACCAGAATGTCTGGTTTCAGATATGAATCAATCAAGACATTTTGCACTAAGTTCTCCACACTTGTTACAGACTCAGTCCTATCCATTTTTTGATGGAAAGAGAATAAAGTTTAAATGCCTTAGTTATTTTTTTATAATAAATTTATTTTTTATTGGTGTTCAATTTGCCAACATACAGAATAACACCCAGTCCTCATCCCGTCAAGTGCCCCCCTCAGGGCCCGTCACCCATTTACCCCCACCCCCCGCCCTCCTCCCCTTCCACCAACCCTAGTTCGTTTCCCAGAGTTAGGATATTAAAATGTGTTTTAATATTTAAGATATAGTTAGGCCTTTCTAAATATTTATTGGAGTGATCTAAAGAGTAAACTCTCTCCATAGGCCAAACAAGACCTACTATTGTAATTATAACTGATTATTGACATTATTAATTATTTTATCTTATTCTGTATTATTGAAAGTACCTTAAGATCTTTAACTATACCATGTAATACAAAAGAAAAATAAAATACCTTTTTAAAAAAATATTTATTTCTTCACTTGAGAGAGAGAGCATGAGTGGGAGGGGGTGTTGCAGAGGGAGAGAGAGAAAATCCTAAGCAGACTCCATGCTGAGCGCGGGGCCCAACTCTGGGTCAATCTCATCACCCTGAGACCATGATTCAAACCGAAACCAAGAGTCTGATGCTCAACCAACTGTGCCACCCAGGAGCTCCTAAAATATCTTTCTATAGAAATTTGATATGTCTTAACGTAATTTGGGGCTTTCTCCTTAGTCAGAGACTTAATGTTTTATTGCTTTGGCAAAAAATGAAATCTTTATCACAGGATCTCCATTTATCTAATGTAGAGATTTTATGGAAATTACCAAATAATAACACCTTTAAAGTTTAATTCAATCAACACTTACCAAATATATAATGCATATCAGACATGTTGCTAGGTATTGGGGATACAAAAAATAAGGGGGGCAGAGATTGT